>NW_014639003.1:637365-645656 GCF_000747765.1 Moesziomyces antarcticus
CCTTTCGCCCCCCTCAACGAGTGTTACCCGTAAATGCAGGATCTCGCAGGTCAGATGCACCTCTTTGCCTTTGCCCCCAACCCACATCGCCATACTTCTGTCATGTGTCATGTTTGTGTGTGTTCGCAAACCCGTGTGGATTCGAGATGGAGGTAGAATTGAGCGCTCGACTAGTAGCGCGGCTTTATACAGCGAGCGGGCATTAGCATGGAGAAATTATGCCGAGTACATCTCCTCCTTGAGCTTGATGCCGAGTTCCTCGCGGACGCCTTGGAGTGCGTCGAGGTACTGCTTGTATTGGTTCTGGTTCTCGACCTTCTGCTTGATACCCTCGAAGATGCGCACGGCGGTCGAGTAGTCGTTGACGCGGCGGCTGGCGCGCAGTGCCGACTCGATCACCTCGGGCGAGGGCACCAGGTCGTACGCAAAGCAGTTGTTCAGGCCGCGCTGCAGCTCAAACAGGTCCTCGACCGCGTCAAAGAAGCCGACGTAGCGCGAGTTGAAGGCGTCAAACGACTCCTCCTCGTGGTGCGCGGCGTAGCCTCGGACTGTATCGAAATGGGATGCGAACGGAGGCAAGAAGTCAGTATGCTGGGTGTGCACAGCGACAATGTCAAATCTCTGCTGCGAGCGTCGTCGGTGTCCATGCAACGCCATGCCCGCAACGCGTCGATGCTGCGCAAAGCATTGCCTTTGTTGGTCGCCAGACTGGCATGACCGCAATCGGCGTAGGGCGAGAAACAGTAGCAGCGGCAGCAGCAGCAATCAAAGCAGTAGAAGTTGTTCATGCGCATGAAAGTCGATTGTCCTTGGCCAAAATAGTGGTGTGATGGCGAGATGGCGACAGGTCGATTGGGGGGTCGGGAGCACTAACACCAGCAGCTTAGCTTGACGGGTATGTGTCTGTTGGCGTCAACAGACCGAGTCTGGTCTTAACGCGATATCTGCGTGGGATGACGATTGTGAGCTCGGAGCGCGTCGATTCCACAAGGTCCGGGCACGATGGACTCTCCACTTCGGGGCCTGGACATGCCGAAGCATGAGCTCATCCACGGAGATGGTGCAAAAGTCGAACTGTAGATAGCTGCCGCGTTGCAACGTCCCGAGCGACGAGTACTTCGACGTAATGCATCCCTTGTGTCGGCTTTGTCGTCGATGCTACTGTCCGAGTCTGCAAGTCGTTCTGCTTTTGCTTCTGCTACTGCCACTTCTGCTGCTTCGTTCTACTGCGATGGTCGAGCTACGATTGCTGCACCGCGTCGATAGGCAGGGGCGTGAACCCGACAAGGCCGATTCGTGTGGTTGAAAAAGACTACTTACCCTGCTGGGAGAGGGCAACAGGGGCGGTGCGGCCGAGGAGGGCAGCACGGGCGGAGGTGCTGACGGCGGCGGTGCGGATGGCTCCAGTGAGGAAGGACATGGCGACGACGATGGATAGGGTGTGGTGACGGTGGTAGTGGAGGAGGATGGAGCGAAATGTGAATCCACTTTGGATCAGCAACCGACTGCGATTTCCAATCATCTCGAGAAGAAGCGCGAACGAGCCCCAGCCCAGCCCAGCCCAACCCAGCCAAGCCGAGCCTGCGAGCTGGTGGTGATGCGACGATGAACGAGCCTTTAGCTCACCCATTCCGGAGGCTGCCATCGGCCCTCTCTCTCTGCCCTGGGCTGTTGAGAAAAATCCAAATTTCCCAATTTCGCACTCCAGCCGGCTCGACACTGCGCTGGGCTGCCTGAAAGAGCGCCCTGATCGAAGCGCGACCGGCCTGACGCTGCCCAAAGACCCGGGAGCTGCCGTGGCCTCGAAATTCCAAAACCGAAATTCCACACGAATCCCTTCTTCCGCACGGGAGGAAGATCCCACGAGATCGATCAATTCCAGGCTGGGGCTGGCCGCCAGGTGAGTGCGAGACGCGGTGCTTGGGCGCAGACGTGGAGCTTGGGGTCGAAGCTGCGCTCGAACCAGCTGTTGTGCCTTTGCCTTGGCCCTGCTGGCGTGGCGGGCCCCCGTGGCCTGTCTGGCTCGCGTCGGAGGAGACACGCAGACCAGCGCCAGCCAGCCAGCCAGTCCGCTCTCTCTCGCACCGACCAGAGTGACACACAGACACACACACCTTGACCTGCGCGCCGCTTGAGCCACCTTTCTTCTCGTCACCTCATCACGTCGTCGCTGCTTTGTTCCTCCCGTCGGCGACCTTTGCGCGCGCACTCCACCACCTCTCGTTGCTGGTGGCACTCTTGCTCGTCTCGCCCTCGCATCCGCACCAACATCCAGGACACGGCTGCTCAGCTTGGCCGCCGACATCAACCGACGTTTCGCCTGGCAGCACATCCAGCCGACACTCTTCGCCCCACCAGCAACCTCGCATAGACCTCCATCATGGTCATCCTCGCTGCTTCCGTCTCCACGCGAGGCGGCAAGCCCGTCATCAGCCGCCAGTTCCGCGACATGCCAAGGTCAAGGATCGAGGGTCTCCTCGCTTCGTTCCCCAAACTCATCTCCGCAGGATCGCAGCACACCTCGGTCGAGACAGACGCCGTGCGCTTCGTCTACCAACCCCTCGAAGACCTCTACATGATCCTCATCACCAACAAGAACTCAAATATCCTCCAGGACATCGACACCCTCCACCTCTTTGCCCGCGTCACCTCCGACATCTGCAGATCCCTCGACGAGTCCTCCGTGCTCAGATACAGCTTCGAGCTCCTCGGCGCTTTCGACGAGATCGTCTCGCTCGGCTACCGCGAGAACGTCAACCTCACCCAGGTCAGGTCCATCCTCGAGATGGAATCGCACGAGGAAAAGATCCAGGAGATCATCGAACGCAACAAGGAGATGGAGGCCAAGGAGGAGCTCAAGCGCAGGGCAAAGCAGCTCGAGATGCAGCGCAGGGATGCGGCGCGTCGCGGTCAGATGGGCGGCAACTCGGGCGGCTTCGCCAACTCCGGTGGCTTTGGCTCCGTCCAGCAGCGCTTCGAGCCCCCACCCACACAGGCCCCCGTACAGACCGGCTTCTCGTCCACCTCCACCCCAGCAGCCAAGCCCTTCAAGGGCAAGGGCATGCAACTCGGCAAAAAGTCAAAGGGCGCTGATCTCCTCGGCGCCATGGGCGGCGACCTCGCCGCTGCCGCCGCCGCCGCAGACGAAGAGCTCACTGCTGCCGCCAACGCCGCTTCCGCCTCCCTCGCCGCCTCCACCCCCGCCAACCTCTCGGCGAGTCGTGCACCACCCGCACCCGCAGCCGTCGACCCGCTCGACCTTCTCGATCCCGTCCACCAGGAGGCCGTCCACGCCATCATCAAGGAGCGCGTCTCCATCTCGGGCAACCGCGACGGCGGCCTCGACTCGCTCGAAATCAAGGGCGACCTCTTCCTCAAGATCACCGACCCCTCCCTCGCCAAGATCCGCCTCCAACTCGCTCCGCCAGAGGACGCCAACCTCGTGCTCTCCGCCGGCGACCTGCAGTTCAAGACCAACCCGCAGGTGGACAAGGCGGCGTGGGCCTCGGATCGCGTCCTCGCACCGCGCGATGCACGCAAGCCCTTCCCCGTCAACCAGTCGCTCGCCCTCCTCCGCTGGCGCATGGTCACCAAGGACGAGACCGCCCTGCCGCTCTCCATCAACTGCTGGCCCTCGCCCAACGGCGAAGGCGGCTGCGACGTGAGCATCGAGTACGAGCTCGAAAACGAGCAGCTCGGCGAGCTGCGTAGCATCATCATCGCCATCCCACTGCCCGAGGGAAGCGTTCCTTCGGTCGAATGCCCCGAGGGCTCGTGGGCCGTCAACGAGGACACCAACAACCTCGAGTGGAGCCTCGACTCCATCTCCTCCGCCAACAAGTCGGGCAGCCTCGAGTTTTCGGTCACTTCGGGCGCAGAAAACGTCGACGTCTTCTTCCCCGTCGTCGTCGACTTTGTCTGTGAGAAGACGCTCTCCAGCGTGTCGGTGGCCGACGTCGTCCTGGCCGACACCAGCGCCGCCACCACCTTCTCCCAGCAGTCCGTGCTTAGCGCAGAGACCTACGTCATCAACTGATGTCTTGATCCTGGTTCAATGAGCATGTCTTTGTCACACTTTCCTTCGCCGTCGCCTGACTCGATTTAATGTCTGTGTTCCGTCTTGAGCCCGCCGCGAGGAGGCCGCTTATGGAAGTGCCCGGCAGTCCACGTGAGGCCAGTTGGGCACCCAACTTTCTGCGACAAAGGTCAGCAGCCTCAACAAGTCTCCTCGTCGACTCAGGTTCTGAATGAGCGCCGAGATGCTCTTGCCTTTGGAGAGGTGCAAGCAGAGTTAGAGCGTTGCGAAGCGTGGTCGCAGCGAATTGCGCAGAGGAAAAAGCCATTCATATACGCGCAGCTCGGTCGAGAAAGCATAGCAGTACAACAAGCGCTTCAATCGATTAACGGTTAAATCACGCCCTTCACACGGGTGAGCCCCCGGTTCGATTCCGGGTTGAAGCACAACTTCGAAGCATCGGCTTTGACTTCATTTTTTTTCGTCCTTTTTTTGACATCGAGCCAAGACAAGATGGTTTCTGCCACTCGTCAGATAGCGCATGTCAGACTTGGGCATCCAAGCGCATCTCGAGCGCCGTTGGGGAGCCTCAGACCCCGTCTCTGTCAAAAGCCACCCCCACCTCCTCCTTCCAACTATGCCATAATGACACCGTTGCCGGTATCATCCGGCGTCTTGGGTAGGACGATCACTACAATGACTTTTCTCAGCTTTGCAGCCTGTGCGCACCACACGCTGGTAATGGCCGCGTCCCGACGAAAGCAGCGATCCGTGCCCTCTCTCTCAAGTCCCTCTTGACCGACTCTTTGCCGGCTTTGACCCATGACACTCTGGAAGTTTTCCAGCTCGCCCCATCTTGGAGCTACCACTCGCCAACTCCATCCGACTCTAGCTTGTATCTCCCAACCGCTTCCAGCCAGCTTCATTTAGCCCGGCATTCCCCGTGACTCCCTACCGATACCGAGCCGTCAGCCTTGCCACCACTGCCAACGCAGCTGCTGGAATGCGTTCAATTCATTCCAAGGCCGATAAGCCCTTCAAGGATCAGATTCCGCCTATCTACACTGGCCGCCACCTCTGGTCTGACATCCGACCGACAACGTCCAATATGCTCCCATCTCCTCTTGTCGCCTACGAGGAACTTCCTCTCCCGAACAGTGATCGAGCCGAGCTTCCATCCTGCACTGTTCGGTGGCGGTTCACTGGACGATTCAGCCTGAATCGTGAAGAAGATATTGCGCGCGGTTCGATCCGCCTGCAAGTCCGACGCTTTCTTGCCTCGAACAACTCCGTCAACACGTCTTGCATGGTCAATTTCCCGCGCGGGGTTGGCAGAGGCCGCGTTGTCGAAGTCACTGTCTCGCCTGAGAATCTCGACACCGTTGCTGCGGTTCAGCTGGTCTTCAACGGCTCGCAACTTCAACGCCTCTTTGTGGGTCCTGACCTCCCGAGAACTTCCCTGGTCATCGAAGTGCTCGGTATTCCCCTGCCCCTGCGTACTGCATGGTTTGAAACAGCAGCCAATATCGCAAGCCTTCTTCAACCTCACGTTCGAGTGCACGATATCTGGGTAGCCCAGAAATCTTACGCCAACGATCCAACACCGCCCGAAGACACAAACAACATGGTGGCGCTGGCCTCTCTATCCCCTGGCGAGGATGGTGGCGTCGACCCATATTCATTCCACTCGCTTCCCGACTACCTCAATGTTGGCGGTGCAGAATGCAAGCTGGTGTACGCCAGGCGCCTGTCCTGATGCATCACCTGAAGTAGCACCTCCAGCTTCCATCATCCCTTCGATCGATGCCCTCGTGGCCGGTGCTTCGCCTAACACGAGATCGGTCATTTAGCCGCTCAGTGTACGGCTCAAGCCGACTCGAGCATCACAGACGGCTGGACACCCTAGAGGTCGCGGAATCAAGTCGGGTTCTGCATCGATCAAGTATGAGGCTGTGTCATTACGGGCGAAGCAAGTGGAAACGAACAGAAGAAAAGGCACCCACAAAACATGAATGGAGCCATGGTGGCATCGCGTGTGCAGGAAGAAGAGAAGACGTGAGGGACGCATCCGACCCTTAGGATCTAGGACGAAGGAGGAGGGGTGGTGGTCATGTTGGTCTCGATGATCTTTTCCTGTTCGATCATGAGTGTTTGCTGTTCGGCCCACATGTCGGCGGTGGGGAGGAAGGGCATCCAGGGCGTCTGGTAGTTGGGCAGGTTCGTCACCTGCACCACGCCGTCCTGCTGCGCCGAGGCGTCGCGGATGCGAAGCCCAGTCATCGTGTTGAACTTGATCGCAGGCACGTCGGGATCGCCATTGATGCACATGAGCACCTTGGCTGGCGCCTTGGCCGGCTCGGCGGCGTCTTGGCGCTTGTGAAGCATGTTGTCGATAAGAAGGCTGCCCACGTCGTACGAGTACAGGTCGCGACGCTGGAGACCACCGGCACCAGCACCGGCACCAGCACCGGCACCAGCACCGGCACCATTGATGACTTGCTGGTACTGATCTATCGTCATCAGCTGGCCGTTGTACTGGATGTAGCCAGGAGGAACACCTCCAGCGCCAGCACCAGCACCAGCGCCGGCACCCGCGCCTGCACCAGCACCTGCGCCTGCGCCAGCGCCAGCACCTCCGTAGACAGGGCCGGCACCTGCACCAGCGCCAGCGCCTCCGTAGACAGGACCTGCACCAGCACCAGCGCCAGCGCCTCCGTAGACAGGGCCGGCACCTGCACCAGCGCTGGCACCCGCACCAGCACCTCCATAGACAGGACCGGCACCAGCTTCAGCACCAGCGCCAGCACCTGCACCTCCATAGACAGGACCGTTACCAGCACCAGCGCCAGCGCCTCCGTAGACAGGACCTGCACCAGCACCAGCACCTCCATAGACAGGGCCGGTACCAGCACCAGCACCTCCGTAGACAGGGCCGGCACCCGCGCCAGCACCTGCACCTCCGTAGACAGCACCCGAGCTTGCACCAGCGCCGGAGCCGGCGCCAGCACCTCCGTAATCTGCACCCGCACCTGCGCCAGCGCCACCAGCACCTACACCAGCACCTACACCAGCACCTACACCAGCACCTACACCAGCACCAGCGCCGGCGCCAGCAACACCAGCACCGCCAGCGCCAGCACCCTGATCGGCAGCTTCAGCGTGCTTCTCGGCAGGAGGGCTGACGTGCACGCACATCCAGCCACCGGGCAGACCGTTGCCAGCCATGGTCTCGCTGGCCAGACGAGGGATCATGCCCGTGGCATAGGGGTAGGGCATCTTTGGCATGACGTCCGGTCCTCCGGGCACCGGCTTGGGGATGCGGCTGCTGTCCTTGACCGGGTTGGGAACGCTTCCCCACATCCAGTCGGAAGCCTTGCTCGAGATCTTTGTCAGCCACGACATGAGGCTCCTCGCCTCCATCTTGCGGTGTCTGTCCGTACCCATGATAGCCATCGTTATTACGTCAGTAACTTGCCACAAAGCTATCAGACCACCAGCAGAGCGGGATGTACTCACTTGACCATTCGTGGATGCAGGTGAGGCATTCCAGCTTGTGTGGCGTTCGTCTCGAGGGCCAAGAAGATCGGCGTGATCACCAGCAGCAAAGCCAGCAGCTTCGCCATGTTGAGCGTGAGTTGAGCCCTCATACTGCAGCGCATGCGGAGAGAGAAGATCGTGGATAGTGGAAGCGGGATGCCAAGGGGGGCTCGCTCGTACGGCTGCGCTAATAAAGGCCACGGAGACGCCCACCGACTGACCGAGCTTCATCAGGATGCGATTGGTGGGGCTAACCAACAAATGAAGCTCTCCACCACACCCTCGACGCCGCATCGAAGGGATTGATGAAGTGGGTGCGTATGGCAAAGGGTGCACATCACTCTTGCGCGCGTGAAGCCCACACACCAATACAACCTCCTCAACCTCGTGTGTGCACCGATCCAAACTCGTCGTGCCTGCATCTGGTCTGTGCGCTTTGGCGCGACGCCTGTAATGCGGCTGTATACGCTGTAAGCACTTGTGATTTACAGTACCCAGAGTCGTGGCGACAATGTATCCCTGTTTGTACACAGTGTCGCCTTGTGGAGTGATTGAGGCACCTTGGAGGTGCTCCGCCCGCGTGGCCCCCCACTCTCTCTTTTGTTTGACGAGGGGTTCAAGAAGATGATGGTGACCACCATGTACGCTGAGCAAAAAGGATCGAGCCCCGCCTATGCACAGGGTCAAGTGGGTATAATAGCGTCGAGGCCCAGACCTATCTCGAGAGGGGGGGGGGGGG
>NW_014639003.1:646841-731470 GCF_000747765.1 Moesziomyces antarcticus
GGGGGGGGGGGGGGGGGGGGGGGGGGGGGGGGGGGGGGCTGGGCGAGCACAAATGAAGGCGCGAGTGGGCTCAGGATGGACGAGGTGGGCGGTTCTGGTTGAGCATGCTGAGGAGCTGCTGCATCGACTGCTGTCCATTGTCCTGACCCGCAGCGGAGCCGCCAACACCCGGAGGCGACTGAGGCTTGGGCGGCTGCATGGGCTTAGGTGCGCCGGCGGCGGACTGGAGCAGAGCAGCAATGTTGGCAGGCAGGGCAGGGGCGCCAGTTGCCGCCGAGGGTGCAGGAGGTGGGCTGTGCACCGCCCCTGGACTCGATGCCGCAGGAGCCGGCGGGGTCGAGGACGCAGCAGGTGCAGGCTTGGCGGCCGCGCCGAGCGAAGCCAGCAGCTGCTGCACCTTCTGAGCCTGTTCCAGGCGGTTCGCATCTCCTGCGGGCGGTGGCGATCCCGGAACTTGGGCGGGCGCTGCGGCGGGAGGCGGGGCAGAACCGGAACCCGCACGCCTACCCCAGCCGTTGTCGACCGGAGGACCAGTGGGCGGAACGGGGGCGCGTCCGTGGCCGAGACCGCCTGGGCCAGCGCCGCCAGGATAGCCGCCAGCAGCGCCGGGTTGCTGCGCAGGAGGCTGGTGAGCAGGCGGCGCCGACTGGCCCCAGCTGGGCTGAGCATCTTGTGGCCCGGCCTGAGCCCATTCGAAATCGTCCTCGGTGACGAGATCCCAGGCGAACTTGAGATCCCACTGGCCGTCGAGGAACGATTGGCCGTTGAGACGGTCGTGTGCAAGCTGGCAAGCACGGCTGTCAAAGTACTCGACGAAGCGGCTGTTCTTCTGACCAGGATAGTCGCGGATCTTCTTGATATCGCCGAACTCCGCAAAGGCCTGACGAATGGCGTCATCTGTGAGATCCTGCTGAGCGTTCTTCAAAACGGAAAAGAGGGTTCCCTGGTTCTTGTCGCGATCGCATCGCTGCGCCTTGTCCTCCTCGCGGGGAAGCGAGTAGTGGATGTTGATCGGACGGCCGCCCAAAGGAGCGCCCTTCATGGCGAGCATGGCGTCGCGCGCCGATCGGAGATCGTAGTAGGTGACAAAGGCGATACCGCGCTTGTTGACCATGTCGAAGAAGGTCTTGATCTGGCCGAACTTTTCGAACTCGCGCTTGACGAACTGGGAGTCGATCTCGAACTGAATGCTGCGAACAAAGAGCGTACGGCAAGGCTTTTCGTCCTCGTCGAAGCCTCCTCTGCCACCTCCGCCGCCGAAACCGCCACCGCGACCACCACGTCCGCCGCCACGACCGCCACGGAAGCCAAAGTTGCCGCCAGCAGGAGGCATAGGAGGACGCGGACGGCCGTACGGACCAGATGGGGGGCCTGGGCGGAATTGGCCGTGCATAGGAGGCGGCGCACCATAGCTGGGGCCATCGAAGCCAGCCGGTGGGGGCGGCCCACTGGGTGGACCATTGTAGTCTTGCTGGTAACCTTGCGCAGGCTGTCCGTAAGGCGGCTGGTTGGCCGGCGGCGGACCGGGATAAGATGATGGAGGTGCGCCGGAGGGATCGTATGCGTTCGCAGCGTTGTAGGGGGCGTTGTCAAACGAAGAAGGCGTGTATCCGTAGGCCGGCGGCGCATGGGGAGGAGGAGGACGCGGAGCAGAAGCGTGTGCGCCTCTTGCCGCCATGCCGCCGCGCTGAGGACCACCGCTCATGGGCATCTGGTAGTGTCTATCCGGGCCACCGGCAAACTCATTTGAGGCAGAATACGCACCCTGGGGCTGATAGGCAGAAGTCGCGTCACTGCCGCCAGCCGCGGAAGGGCCGTAAGCGTCTTGAGCGGAAGGGTAGCCTGAAGGTGGTGAGCTCATGCCACCGGGTCCAGGAGGGGGAGGGCCTCCACGCATCGAGGGAGCGGCGCCGCCGCCGCCGACACTGCGGCCGCCGCGAGCGGGCCTCTCATCGTAGCCACCGTAGGGATGATGGCGGTTCATGATGACTCAAGACAGCGAGGAGCTAGTTGCTGAGCCGAGCGGAGCCGAACCGAGGCGAAGCGTAGACGAGGTTGCGACGTTGCGCGCTTCAAGGGAGGAGCAGCGTTGGCTGCGGATGCCGAGACAGCAGCGAAAGGCGAGCTCAAAGAGGCGGGGGGCGCGTCTCAAAGGCTCAGCGGCTCAGAAGCTCAACGGCTCAGCCGAGAACGGGCGAAGTGGGCGGCACGGAAGCACCCGAAGGCCTCAAGAGAGCTGCGAAAGTCTCAGGAGACTCGAACCAAGGATCCGAGACGGAAAGGAAGGTGGATGGATGGGAGAGGCCGAGCCAAAAACTTGTGCGATGCGATGCGGGCGGACGTTGTGACGTTCTCAGCGCGCTTGCTCAGCTGTCGGATTTTGCGCGAGACCGCAATGGTTGGGCGCAGATACGAGAGTGGACGAGCGACGGGCGGATGGATGAGATAGATGCGATTGCAAGCACGTTGTTGGCGAGCAAGGCACGGAAGAGGTGAGGATTGGCGTTGTGGAGATGAAGCAAGACGGGAATCGCGCATCCACCCGCACCTTGAACGCCCTGCCTCGCACGCCGAGACACACAACAAAATCTTTCTGTGGCTCGATCTTGAGGCTGGCTGAGCTCAAAGCCCTGTCGTGGCGATCCAAGATGCGCGGAAATCGGGCCAGGAAGAATCCGAGATTTGTGTGATTTTGCCGAGGAGGACGCCGCTCTTTGCTTTGCACCCGCTCACCCAACCTGCGGATTCTTCCAAATCACACCAGTCACAAATCACATCGAGCGTTCGGGCCGCATCATCAACGCTGCGGACGACGTGAGGAAGAGCGGATCGAGAGGGAAAAGACAGAGGCAGACATCGGCTCATCCGTCTCTGCTGTCACTCGCTACTCGCTCGGGTCGTAGCGGCCTTCTCACGTTCGAGAGTCGACGCCAGTGCCGAATCGGATCTGCCGCCAGCACCTGCTCTTCTCGTCACATCGCGGCATCGTGGCGGAAGAGGAAGAGGCGGCTGCAAAAACGGTCATCATGTCGCTCGTCGCGCCAAACGCTCACTTGCAAGAGGCTCTCGCTTCGATCCACCAGGCTTCGGCCGAGTTCACCAGTCCCGACCCGCAGCTGCGTGCCAAGGGCGAAGCCACCTTCCTCGCCCTGCGTCAGTCCGAAGGTGCACTCGACTACGCCTGCTTTGCTCTGGAGCACTCGCAGGATCCACTCGTGCTATTCCAGTCGCTCAACGCCGTGCTCTCCGTGCTTCCTTCGTTGAGCGCGCATCAGCCCAGCCAGGGCGTCGCCTCGCTCACATCGTTGCGCGACTTTCTGCTTCACTTTTGCGTCTCTCGCAGCCAGCAGTCGTCGGCAGCTCCTTCCGCCTCGTCTGCATCGGACGCTTCCGCAACTTGGCCGCAGTATCTTCGCTCCCGTGCATTCCAGACCGCCATCGCTGTCGAAAAGCGTCTGCTGGGACTCGAGCTCGCTCAGCACGTCGGCCAGCACTCGGGAACCAACTCGGCCCTTGACGCCGTCATCGACGCTCACGTCGGCCTCCTCAACACGCAGCTCGCAAGCCTCCTCTCGCTGCCGTCGCCGTGGCCTACAGATCCTACCGAGTCGGCCGCCACCCTCGCTCGCATCGTCACTGGTCTCGGTCTCGTCCGTGCTGTCGTGGACGAAACCATCCTCACCAGTGCCAACGACGTCTTTGACTCCTCGTCCGGCTCCGACCGCAACCGACCTCAGAATGCTGCATCGGCATCCAAACCCGTTGCGCCCGGCTCGTCTGTCGGGCTCAACCTGCTCCAGCACCGCCAGTGCAAGGCGCTCATCCAGAATCACGTCCTGGCTGGACTCATGACGGCAGTCTTCCAGCTCCTCTACAACACCATCTCCGAGGACGCTTCGACCACAGATTCCAGCTCCTGGCGCCATCCGCTCTTCTTCCAGGCCGTCTCTACCACCGAGAAGCTCCTCGGATGGACCTTCACACGCTTCGACCCCTTCTCGTCGGCTGCATGGCAGCAACAATCGCGCTCTCAGCAAGACGATTCCGTACTAGCCACAGGTGTCGACGAAGACGACGAGCAACAGTCCGGCTCAGCCACATCGCAGGGCAAAAAGGCGCTGCGTCCGCAGTACGTCTCGGACGCCTTCGTGCCCGTCTTGCTCTCAGACGACGTCGTCTCCCTCCTCACCACAGCCTACCGCTTTGGACTGCGCTTGCAGAGAAATGGCGTCGCCAGCCGCGACATTTCCTTCTCGATCCACCGACTGCGTCAGTGCATCTTATCCACTTGCAGCTTCATCCCTCAGGCTCAAAAGCCCCAACATGTGCCTACGCTCGTGTCCCGCACCAAGCACATCTGCGCCACCCTCCAATCCTTGGTCGAAGAAGAGTGCGCGTCGCCCTCACAGCTCTTGTCCGCGCGCGGCAACTCCATGCTCTTCCTGGCTCAAGCCTTCCAGATCATCTTCTCGGTCGTTCCCGTCCAGATCCTGGCCGCGTCGCTCCATCAAAGCGGCGCAGGCGCTCAAGCTTGCCTCTCTTTCATTTCGTCGCTCGCCACTCTCGGCAAGGCCATCTTTGGTCTCGCATTCCACCGACCTACCGACACGGACGAGGAGGACGACCTCGCGGTGCTCACCGAAGACACTGTCGACGTCCTCTTGCAGTGCTGGCAGACATTGACTTCAACTCTGCGACAGCACGACGCTGCTCACGCCCAGGACACCGAGGTCCAAGTCTTTGCCAGAGCCGTCTACGGCAGCATTCGTGACCAAGTGTTCGCTCCTTACGTCACAGGTCGTCTGGAGGCCGCCTCGATCGTCAACGGCGAAGACGACGTGTCGGAAGTCGAAGAGGTGACTGCCAAGGATCGCGATGTCTACTCGGACCAGCTCATCACCATTGCCAATCTCGCCAGAACGTCGGTCGCCGACAATCTGCGCGCGCTCCACCAACTCGCGCAACCTCTGTGCGAGAAGCTGATTGCCAAATCCCAGCGCCAGTCTACGCTGTCCGATGTGGAGCTGGGTCAGACCTGGGAGCAGCTTCATTGGCTCATTCTCATCGCAGGCCATCTCCTTGCAGACGATGCGCGCGGCGAGACGCCCGAAGTACCCGCGGAGATTGCTGCGAGTGCCGAGCCCGAGGACCCGGCGGTGGCTTTGATCATGCAACTCGGCATGCAGCTGCTGCAGCACCTGAGCGCGTTCGGGCCGGCCTCTGTTGAAGCCACCAGTCCGCAGGTGACCGAGACGCTGCTCTGGTTCACGGGCCGTTGGACTTCGTCGTACCTGCTCATCGACGAGCGCTCTGGCTTTGCCACCAATGCCGCTATCCAGAGGGCGTTTGGCGACCAGGCTGGCCGGCAGACGCTCACGTTCCTGCTTCAGCGTCTGTCGGAGAATCTGCAGCTGTGGATGACCGACTCCGACGTGTTGCTACAGCTTGCTCAGGTGCTGTCTGCCTTCACACGGTCGAGCGGGATCATGATCTGCCTGCTGCAACTCGCCGAGATGGAGCAGCTGGTCTCGGGGATCGTGTCCGGTCTGGATCACCTGCCCGCAAACACGCATGGTGCGCTCATTGCCTCCGTGGTGGGCTGCATCTACTCGGGCGCGACGCACCCGGAGGCGACGACGGAGCGATCGGCCGAGTCCTACTTTAAGCAGATCACCGCTTCGATCGAGGCGCGCTTTGGCGCCTTGCTTTCGCGCGCCGACTTTGCGGCCATCTCGCAGCGCTCGGACGTGATCTCGGCGGTGCAGACGTCGCTCGACATGCTCGAGGGGCTCGCCTCGTCGATCCAGCCCAACTCGGCCGAGATCGTATATGGCTTCATCTCCAAGTTCTTTGGCGCCTTCGCGCAGCTCTGCCGCGTGTACGACACGCGGCCCGAGATCGCGGTATCGGTGCTGCGCGTGCTGCACACGCTGAGCGTGTCGCTCGAGCTCGACTTTGGAGCGGAGCCGTTCATTGTGATGGGCATCAACCAGGCGGCGTGGGAGCTGATGCAGGCGCTGCAGGGCGAGAACCGTGCGGGCAAGAAGAAGACGCATCTGCTGCTTGCCTCGGAAGCCGGATCGCCGCTGGACGACGATGTGCCGTACGAAGGCCTGTGCCTGCTTGTGGAGCTGCTCGCCGAGCTCTCGGGCTCGGCACGAGCGGGCGTGGACGACGGCGGATCGGATCAGGCTGCAGAGCTTCAGCCGACCAAAACGAGCGACGTGTGCCTGATGGGCTTTGAACACGTGCTCGGCCTGCTAACCACTGCTGAGCCGCTGAGCGTACCGCGCATGCGCCAGGCACTGGGCAAGCTGACGTCGTCGGTGTTTGGGCTGTTTTCGGGCCGCATGATTCTCGTAGCCTCTGCCGCTGCGGGCACGGGCACGCACGAGCCGTCGCTGCTGGACAAGGCGGTGCAGGCGCTGTCGCTGTGCATCAAGATGGACGAGAACGAGACGGCGCAGCTGGGGCTCGAGTCGATCGTGGCGTTCTGCAAGGTGGTATCGGTGCACTTTGCGCCGCCGTCGGCGCAGCTGGTGGGTGCGCTGCACGGGTGTCTGGTTGCGGTGCTGCGGCTGGTGCTGGCCGAGCCGCTCGACTCGACGCTGTTCTGGACGGCGCTGTTTGCGCTGCTGTCGCTCATCAAGGTGGCGCGCACCACGGAGCTCGGGCACGCCTTCAGCAGCGCCGCGCAGGGCCTCGAGACCAGCGAGACGTTCCAGACGGCCGCGCGCGAGCTCGTCGAGTCGGCTCTTGGACCGCTGGGCCATAACGATGCAGAGTGGATCCACCAGGCCAAGCTCAAGCTGCCGCGCTGGCGCGCGCACATCCGCGTGCGCTAACCAACTCCCCACCCTTTGTCGAATCCCTAGCATTGTCTCGCATTCACATTGCATTCGCAAAAAGTCGTTTTCCAAAGCCGATGCCACTCACAAACATCTGAAAGTACATACACCAGAGCGAACGAAACTTGTTATTTCAGTGAAGAAAGGCAGCGGAGCATAGTATGACAAGATTGGGAGGTTGTTTGTTTCTAGTAACGACGGGGCGGGGGGCCGGCGTCGTCGTAGCGCGGACGGGGCGGGGCGTCTGGATACCTGCCGCCTGGGCCGCCGGCGCGGGGCGGGGGAGGGGGCAAGTCGTCGTACCTGCCGCCGCGCGGAGGCGGGGGCGAGTGGTCGCGGTATCCGCGCGGCGGGGGGTAGTCGCCAGGCGGGCCGCGCGGAGGGAAGTCACGAGGCGGGTAGTCCATGCCAGGACCGCCGCGCGGGGGAGGCGGCAGATAGTCGCGATCGCGCGGAGGGTAGTCGCGCATGGGGGGCGGACCGCGACCATAGCGGTCGTACGGGTCGCCTCGCATGGGCGGTGGCGAAAAGGGTCGGCCAGGAGGAGGGCCGTAGCGGTCGTAAGGGTCGCGCGGCGGGTAGGCGGGCGGATATCCACCTCCACGAGGCGGCATACCGCCGTATCGGTCGTCGCCGTATCCACCGCGCGGAGGACCACGGCCGTATCCGCCGCCACCGCCGTAGCCAGGAGGACCGTCCATGCGACCCTTCTTGGGGGGACCAAAGTACCTGCCTGGGGTGGGGGTGCGGGCGCGACCACGACGCGCCTTGTCGACGTTGATCTTGCGGCCCTGGAAGTCGGAGCCGTTCATGGCGGTGATGGCGGCCTCTGCATCCTCGGCCTTCTCGTAGGTGACAAAGGCAAAGCCTCTTGGCTCGCGAGTGTGAGGGTCGTACATGACCTGCGCTCTCTGAATCTGTTGGAGCAAGAGCGATGGGAGGAGAGGGTCAGTTGTGGGTGGCTGCGCGACGGATGCGAACAGGAAGAGGCTGGAGAGCGATACGTACGGCGCCGTACTTGCCGAAAGCCTCCTCGAGGTCTCGCTCGGTGGTGGTCTTGCTGAGGCCCGAGACGTGGAGGTTGTTGCCTGGGTTGTTGTCGCCGTTGTTGCGCTCGGGGCTGTGATGGGAATGCGGCGGTAGTTGCAAAGGGGTGAGCGAGTGGTCTGGATGCGATGACGACGAAGTGCAGACTTACCGGCCACGGTCGTCATCGCCGGTGCGCATGGGAGAGCGGGAGCGCTCGCGCTCACGGCGAGGCGGGGTGGCTGCGCCCCTGGGCGAAGGGCTGCGAGCGCCGTTCCAGGCTGCATTGTCGGTCTCACGCGCGGCGTCGCGTGCAGCGTCGCCGTTCCATTGCTGTGCTGCTGAGTCGGAACGGCAAAGGGAGCGAGCCGTTGCAGGTCAGTCGGTCTGATGGTAAGCAGGAGAGCGGAGGTGGGAGGTGGACGGCGGACGGCGGGAGACGGAGACAGAAGGTGAAGTGCGGAGCAGCCGATGAAGCGGGAAGAGGGCGAACATGAGGGTGGCTGAGCTGACTGCAAAGCTGAGCAGCGAGCGGACGCGTGGACAGCAAGACGGCGCGCGGCGTGGTGCAGTGGTGCAGTGGTGCAGGGCAGTGGAATGGGATGGTCACATTGAGATGGGCTGGGGTGGGCTGGGATGGCAAGGATGGCGATCATCGGAGAGCATGTGTGTCGGAAAACGTACCGTCGGTGTCCGCCATGGTGGGCGATCGAGTCGAGGAGGATCGGATGGGCCGTAGGGACTGTGTGTGGCGAGTGTAAAGGATAGCGTCTCGAAGAAGGGCCGGAGAGGGGCCGAAACAGTAACAGAATCAAGCTGAGAAGCGCCAGCTGATGGAGAGAGGTGGTGGATGTGATGTCGGATGGCCACAACAAGTGGAGAGACAGAAGCAGACTGCGCAATTGACCTTCAACTGCGGGAGAGCCGTTGCGGAAGGCAGCCTCGATCTTCGGAACGTCCGAAAATTTGTAGAGTGTTAGGTCATCGCCAACTCGCGCACGGTCGCAGTCGATCACGCAAAATTTGAGCCGCTCTCTCCTTCCGCAAACTTTCGTGGCAGAGGAGCAAATTCTCGAGGCGTTAGATCCTTCGCTCGAGTTGGGCCCTAGTCTCATTCATTCGTCGCTCTTAGCTAAAAGCAACCTAGTATGTATTTTGATTCACACTCCCTGCCGCGCCCCGTCCGCGGTTTGTGGAGAATCTTCCAAAACGCGACAGGCAGCAGAGCAGAAGAGGAGGAGCGGAAGCACAGTGCGGGACCCGCCGAGGTGCGAGGTACGAGTGGATGTGCAGCTTCCGCAATTGCCACCTCCATCCACTACACCATCTCACCGAGCTCGTCAGCTGCGCACTTGTCGCCACACACGAAGTCACTGCACGGACGACCACACTTTGCTCAACCCAGGATCAACAACATCTACAGCACCCACTTCGTCGACATCCATGTCTGGCCGAGGATACGACCGCGGATACGACCGCGAAGAGCGCGATGACCGAGGCCCTCGAAGCGGCCGTGGCGGTGGCCGCGGCGGCGGTCGCGACCGTGCACCTCCTACCACTCTCTTTGTGGCAGGCTTCCCGCCCAGCATGCGCGCCAAGGACCTCGCATACGAGTTCGAACGCATGGGCCCGCTCATCCGCTGCGACATCCCTGCGCTCAAGTCGGCCACCGCGACACCGTACGCCTTTATCGAGTACGAGGACCCACGCGATGCGGATGCCGCCTTCCGCGACATGCACGGCATGTCGTTCGGCCGCCACCAGATCTCGATCCAGTTTGCCAAGAACGCGCCCTCGGCCAACTGGAGGTTCGACGGTCCCTCGCGCGGACCTCCTCCGCCGCCCGCGTACGGCGGACGTGGTGGTGGACGCGACCAGCGCGATGACCGTGGTCCTCCCCCCGCCGACCTGCCGCCGCCGCGGCCCCAGTTGAGCAAGGAGGAGCAGGAGGAGGCCGACCGTGCCGCCGAGGAGCGTGCGCGCAGACGTGCGGCGCTCCGCCGCGAGCGATCGCCCGAACCGCGCCGCGACGACGACGCCGACTACTCCGAAGAGCGCAGGAGAGGCTCGCCCCGCCGAGACGACGACGAGCGTCGCGACAATGCCGACGGCAACACCAATGGCAACAACGATGAGGGCGCGCAGAACACGCACGAGGACAGGCCCGAGGCGGCTGCCGATGCTGCCGCTGACGAGGTTCGTGACGGCGCCGACGCTGAAAAGACGGCCGAAGCCGAAGGCGTCACCGGCTGGGAGTAAGCATCCGCACATCATCGGTGCGCATCAATCTTCTTTCTCCGCTAGTCTTTCAAAAGCCCTTGCGCGTGCTCTTTCATGTGGTCTTGCCCTGTCTTCCTCCCGTGTAGCAATATCAAATTCTGGCCCTAGACGTTGCAAGTGTGTGCCAATGCCTGTTGCCGACTGTGAGAAGCAGCTTTGTGAGCAGCTGCGTGAGAGTGCGGCTTGTGGAATTGCGGGTATCGGACACCAGCTGTGCAAAAAAAAAGGTGCGGGCAGGCCACGTTTGGAAGATCCGAGGAGAAAGGCAGCGCTGCATCGGGATTTTTTTTCGAGTCGGGCGACAGTGCAGAGCTCCACATACGCACCTTGCTCTCCAACCACCTACGACCGCAGACACACTATGACGGCGCCATCAGAAGCGCAGATCGTCGAGGCCGTCACGGCGAAGCTCACGGGCTCGCAGGGCAAGACGGTGCCCGAGGCTGAGCTCGTACGGCTGCTGGCGACGCTCGAGCTCGAAAATGACTGGACCGACGTCTCGGCCAAACGCTTCCATAGCGTGCTCTCGAAAAACGCACTCGTCGACAGCCCCTCAACCGCCACAACCGCCACGTCCAATGGAGAAGCTTCGACGGGGGCAGGGGCAGGTGGCAAGAAGAAGAAAAAGTCCAAGACGGATGCCGGAGTGCCGCGCTCCTATATCGATGCGAATGTTTCGATCCCCCCCGGCGTGCGTGCGCACTACTTTGACGCTGTCAAGGGTAAAGGACTTGTAGCCTCGCGCAGCTTTGCTGAAGGCGAGCTTGTATTCACCGAAGAGGCGTACATTGCCACGCCGCCACCCGAGGCATTTGATCAGGTGAGCAGCGGCGAGCTGTGCGCGCAGTGCTTCCTGCCCGTCTCGTCGGCACCCGTGCAGCTGGCGATCAAGAACTGCGCCAAGTGCAAGATGCGCTGGTGCACGAGTGCGTGTGCGCGCACCGCCATGGCTACCCACCACACGCTGCTCTGCACGGGCCTCAACCCGGCCGCCAAACCGCTGGTGCAGCTGGTGCAGAGCCAAAAGTGGCAGAGTCTGCATTGCGTGGCTCGCTCGTTGGCGAGGTTGCTCTCGACGCTCACGCCGCACAACAACGGCACAGCAAGCGGAAAGCAATCGCGAGAGCAGGACGATTTGATCGCAGCGTATGGCGACTTTGAAACCGTACATGCGCGGTTGTCGTCGTTCGCGACCGTTTCGGAGCTGGAGCGTCGGTCTCGCAATCCCGGGTGGGCGACGGAAAAAGCGTCGTTTGAAGGGATCCTGGCCCAAGCATACACGGCGCTGTGCAATGCACTCGACCCCTACGCCGATGCCCGCACCTCTGCCCCGCATCCGGACCCACACCATGTTCAACTCGACCTCATCGATGCCGTCAAGACACGCAAGGGACAGATCAAGGACCTCTTCACCTACGCGTCGTTCCTCAAGCTGCTCGGACGCGCGAATGTCAACATGGAAAAATTCGGCGGCCTCTACAGTGTCCACTCGTTCCTCAACCACTCGTGTGCGCCGAATGTCCAAATCCGCCACGTTCCGGAACGCGGGATTCTGGCAAGTATGAAGGTTGCTGCACTCGCCCTAAGGCCCATTGCAAAGGACGAAGAGCTGGTGATTAGTTATATCGACCCGAGCACGCGGTTGGGTAGAAGACAGCTCGTGCTGTATAGGGATTACTGCTTTGGCCCCTGCACTTGCCCCAAATGCAAGCAAGAGCTGAACGAGGTCGGATTGCAGTATGATCCAGCCAAGAATTCGGTCAAGACTTTCCTCGACAGCGTGGCGCGCAAGTCGAATCCAGACCCCCAAGCCCAAGCCGCGCAAGACCCGAGCTTGGAGGAGGAACTGCGCGCCTCGTTGGGCTTCTAACCTCTCTCAACACTGGCCCAATCGCCAAACTCTTGCCATATCCGCAACTCATGCCCGTAGCGTCATCGTTTGAGAGCCCACCGTGTTGCCTGTGTCGCTTCGACCCAAACCCCCGCCTGCTCAACTTCCACACCACAATCCCCGCTGAGCCACGCCCCTTCACACGCCACGCTCGACTCGACAAATCCCCTCTCACACGCCACACTCGTCTCGAGAAGAATCTGTCTGTCTGATTGAGCGCAAACCGAGAGGCACACTGACTACACCACCACACGCTGTCCGCCTTTGGCGAGGCTGAGCTACTCGTGGCTGCCGCTCATGTGGCGCGCGCCAGGCGAGGTGGGCGAGAGCGCCGAGCCGATCGCACCAGGATGCATGGCGTTGCTGCCGGGCGCGCCAAACAGGTTCCTGCCGCCGCTGCCGGGCGCACCCAGGCCGAACGGGCCGAGCATGCCGCCGTTCGCACCGCCGTTGCCGGCGCTGCCGCCCTGCGCTGCATTCAGCGCCATCGGGTGCAGGCTGCCCGCGTGCGCGCCCAGCACATGGCCGTGGTGGCCCGGCGCACCCGCATGCATCGCTCCGAGCCCGCCCGCTCCCGCGCTGCTGCCGCCACCGCTGCCGCCCGGCTGCTCAAACGCATACCGCGCTCGGTCCCAGCCGCTCGACACGCGCGCCCACGGGTCCGGCTGCGCACCACCCGACAGGCCCGCCGCATTCGAACCCAGCCCCGGCGCGGCCCCAAAGTTGGCCGACGACAGGTTCGAGCCGATCGAGCCCGCACCGGGTACACCACCCGCGTTGAATCCGGGCGACAGAGGTCCAGGTGCCCCCTGGCTGCCGCCAGAGAACGACGTCCACGGCGACGGCGAGTTCACGCCAAACCCTCCAGCCACGCCGCCGGCACTGCCCATACCACCGAAAAACGAGCCGCCCGAGCCCATGCTGCTTCCCGTGGCGCCGCCGCCGATCGGGATCGTGTGGCTCGTGCGGCGCGGCTTGGGCTCGATAATGTCGTCGTCGCCGCCGAGCGCCGAACTGCCAAGGATGCCCTCCGGCAGCCTCGGGCTCGTCGCGCCCGAACCGCTTGCGCTGCTCGAAGAGCGGCCATTGCCGATGGCGCCGGTGTGGTCGTCGTGCGGATGCTGGTGGATGGCGTCCATCGCCTTGGGGCGTCCGATCGGCCCAATCGGCGTGGGCGCGCCACCCGCGCGGTAGCCAGGCACCCTCTGCGAGAGCGACGAGCTCGGACGCATGCCGGCAAACGCCGACATGGGGTCCGAGTCGGCAAACGACGCCGTGCGGCTGCGCATCGCGTCCACCGCATTGCTTCCGCCCATCGGCGAGAAGGGCGTCTGCGTCGGGCTCTGCATGCTGCTGCCAAGACCGCCGTGCGTCAGCCCACCGGACGTCGATTCCATACCCGGCATGGGCGCCTTGCTGCCCACAAGCGGGTTGCCCATGCTCAGGCTCGCCGACGACAGAGGTGCCGCATTCAGGTTGAGCGAACCAAGGTTGCTCGTCATGCCGCCCAGGCCAGGCGTGCCGATGTTGGCATGGTCGTTACCAAACATGCCGCTCGAAGCGAGGCCGTTGGGAAGCGTGGGCGATCGCAGACCTTCGAGCCCAGGCTGCTGCGCGTACGTGGCTCCCAACGGAGGCTGCGGCGAGCCGTACAGCGGCTTGGAGCCCTGCTTGTCCTGGGACGGCGCGAAGGGCTGCGCAAGCGTGGGCGAGATGCTGGAGCTAGGCGACTTGGCCGAAGACACTGAAGCCGCAGCCGAGGCGTTCGGCCCGATGGAGCCAAAGCCCACCGAGGCAGCCGGGGCGCTTGCGCCGCCAGCCGAGGCATTGACCGGCGGGCGAGGAAGACCGGCATTGGCCGCGACAGACACCGAAGAGCTCTGCGAGGTTCCCGACGGCGTGAGAACAGCAGTCATAGGGCGGGGAGGCAGACCCTGAGGTGGGGCTGGCAGAGTCGAAGCAGGCATTGCGGTTGCCGATGGCGCGCCAGGAGTCGTCGCACCGACAGGTGCTGCCGCAACAGCCGCACCGCTGCTCTGAGCCGACGAAGGAAGCTTGGCACCGACAACGGGGCGGGCGTTGCGACCCGATGCTTGACCAGAGGCAACGGCGGGCGAGCCAGGAACTGAAGTGTTCTTGGCGGCACGGTTGGGCGTCGCAGGTGCTGAAGCGTGAGCCGCCTTGGCCATGCCAGGCTTGACAGCACTGGGTGGCGACTTGGGCGGTGCGACAGCAGCAGCAGCAGCCTGCTTGGCTTCGCGTTGCGCCTGGGCGCGCGCCTCCTTCTCCCTCTTGGCCGCCTCGAACTTGCGCTCCTGCTCCTCTCGGGCCTTCTGCTCCTTTTCGGCCTTTTCGCGCTGCGCACGTTGCTGGTCCTCCTTGACCTTGCGTTGAGCCTCTTCGCGATCGCGCTTGGCCTTCTCCTGCGCCTCGCGCTCGAGACGGATCTTTTCGTCCTTCTCGCGGCGCTTGCGTTCGCGCTCGAGCTCGCGCTCGCGCTCTTCGGCCTGGCGACGTCGGCGCTCCTCGTCCTTGCGAGCCTTTTCGTCCTCGCGCGCCTTGCGCTCCGCCTCCTTCTTGGACCGAATCTCCTCCTGCTTCTTGAGCTCGGCATCGCGCTCCGCCTGCTGCTTTGCACGCACCTCGGCTTCGGCGGCGGCCTTCTCCTGGTCCTTGCGCATCTTTTCGGCCTCCTTGGCTTCGCGCTGCGCCTTCTTCTTGTCCTTCTTCTTCTGCGACTCCTTGACACGACGGGCCTCGCGCGCCTTTTCGTTGGTGTCCTCCTCCTCGAGCTCGCGGAGGAGCTGCAGCTGACGCTCCTGCGCCACGCGCTCGCGGTAGGCGGCGAGCACGCGCTGCTCAAACATGCGAGCGGCGAAGATCTGGAACATCTTGCGACCCTCCTCCATGCGCTGTTCCTCGGTGAGGATGTCGTCTTCCTCGTCGTCCTCGTCGTCGTCAATGTCTTCGTCGTCGACGTCGTCCGGGCCGTCGACATCATCCTCGTCGTCGCTGGGCGCGAGCTCGGCGTTGGTGAGCTCCTCGCGATGCATCCTACGCTCGGCGAGCTGTTCCATCATTTCGAGGAACTTGCGGCCGTCGTTCTTGAGCATGTCGTCGGCGACGGTGAGTATGCCGCCCTTGACGGTGAGGCTGCTGCCGAGGCCAAAGACGTCGCTGGCGTCGTTGGTGGCGCGTCGACGCGTCGAGGCGACGGCGTTGCGCTTGGCGTACTCGTCGCGCGCACGCTCCTTCTCGAGCTCGATGTCGTCGTCTTCCTCTTCGTCGTCGTAGGTGGCATCGTCATCGTCGTCGTCGTACTCGGCGTCGTCGTCCAATTCGTCGTCGTCGTAGCCGTCGGACGACTCGGGGTGGGGTGGCGCCTTGCGTCCGTGCGGGTGCGGATGCGCGTGCGCATGCGTATGCGTGTGGCGAGCATCGCGGCCGCCGTGGGCTGCGCGTGTGCGCGAGAGCGGATCGCCACCGATGACGGCCCCCGATGCGTCGAGCGCGACGCTACCAGGGAATGGACCCGGCCCCGGCGGCGGAGGGATGGTGCCGCCGCTGCTTGCCCAGCGTTGCTGGTGGTTTGCGTACTCCTCGAGCTCGTCGTAGTAGGCGTCGTAGAGGACCTCGAGTTCTTCCTCGATGGCGGAGCGCTTGCGACCGCAGACGGCGCAGCTGCAGAGGAACTTTTGCTGCTCCTTCATCTTTCTGAGGACGGTCTCCTTTTCGACCTGGACGAGCTTCTGACGGTCCTTCATGGAGAGGCCGAGCCAGAACTCCTTGATGCGTTCGCGCTCCTCTGCGGAGCTTGTTGACCAGATCTTTGCGTTGCTGGGAGCGTTGACGGCGGGAGGGTGACCGTGTGTGGAGGAGGAGACGGAGTGCTTGCCCGAGTTGGACGAGGGCGGCACGCCGTTGGCGGGCCTGGCGGGAGTCTTGGCCGTCGAGTTGAAGGTCATGGGCTGCTTTCCCGCCGCGCGCGAGCTCGGAGGCGGCGGATTGGAGTTGCGAGCCACCGAGGGGACGTTTGTGGTGGGCGCAGGATGGCTGGGCACGGGTTTGGGTGGCGGAGGCACCTCGACCTCGATCTCGTGGGCGTCGTCGTCGGGATGGCCGTGGGTGGCGCCTGCGCTGCCCTTCTTCTTCTTCTTCTTCTTTTTGTTTTTGGAAGCGGAACGCATGGCGTCGGGATGATTGGCGACGCCGTTGTTGCCACGAAGGTGGTCGGCGCCATCGTGCATCCAGACGCGCTCGCGAGCGTGAAGGAGACCGCCTTGGGCGTCGAGCACGTCGTCGTCGTCGTCGAGATCGCCGTCGTCGTAGTACTGTGCGCCGTCGTCGCCGTCGTCGTCGAAGCGGTCGATGTCGTCGTCGAAGTTGTCGTAGAGCACGACGGGAGGCGGGAGGGGCTCAACGGGGGGCTGGGTGGGCGGCGGGTTGGGACTCGAGGCGTACTGGGCGTAGGAGCCGTTGGAGTTGGGGTGCGCATTGTTGGCGGCGTTGGGGTGAGGGTGGAGCGGAAGAGGCTGGTCTGGATGCAGAGCGAGGTCGGCAAAGATGGAAGCGTCGAAGGGCAGTGGCGGGTAGGGATGGGTGCCCGGGGGATACTGCTGGAGGTGACGCTGGGATGCGTGGGCCGCCTGTGCGAGCTGCTGGGCGACGGCGATCATGGCCTGGGTCGGGGGGGGGCGGGTTGCCGGATCGTTGGCATTGTCGTTGAGGGCGGCCTGAGCCGCGGGGGGGAACTGGCCGAGGGGCAGGGCGTTGCGGATGAAGGTTCTGAGATGGGCAGGGAGCGATGTCCAGTAGGTGTCATCGTCCGGGATGCCCTGCGCATCGCCTTCGATTCTGCGGTAGAGCTCGCTGGCGGCGGCCAAGAGCTGCGCCTGCGCCTGTGCCCTGGCGGCGAGGGAAGCGGGTGAGCGGGGACGCTGACCGAGGGCGGCGGCGGACTGAAGGTCGTAGTCGTGATCGTCGATAAAGTCGGAGTCCTTTGCTTTGGACTTTGACTTTTTCTTCTTCTTCTTTGCCGAGTTGAGCGCGGCGTTGTCGATGTCGTGGTGGGAGACAGGCGAAGTGGATCGCGGCGGCGTGGAGGCGCCTGCGACGGGCGCGTTGTGCATGATGGGCTGGGTGGATGGCGGCTGCTGCTGCTGCTGAGCGGCGGCTGCGATCTTGGGCGGTGGCGGCGCGGTGCTGCGCGCCGCTGGGGTGGAGCGAGGCAGCTTGGACTTGGCCATGTCCTCGTTGACCAGCGGATTAGGCGAGAGTCGAGGCAGCGTCGTGAGTGGAATCAGACACGGGCGTTGGTTGGATGGGCGGCCTGTCGATGCGTCGTCATAAGCTGATCGGGCGCGCTCTGGCGTTGCTAGATTCGACTGCTGAAGCGTCAGATCGGCTCCTCCGATGGCGAGACAAGACGGACGCGCTGGAGGTGCAGCCGGGGCGGAGTAGTGTCAGCGATGGCGATGGCAACAACGGCAGCGACTCGAGCTGAGCTTAGGATCAGCGCCGAATGAGCAGAGGAAAGAGCTGGCTGTTGCGTGCCAATGCCACTGCCGATGCCACTGCCACGCTGCTGCTGCTGCGGCGAAGCGACGGCCGGAGAAAAGGAAACCAAAAGTAGTGGTCGAAACTGGAAAGAGAGTTGATGAATGTATCGACGAGCAGAGGGGCTGTCGACGATACGATGGGTGGTGATGATGGGGATGGGAGAGAGAGACGGCTGCCGATGTGACAAAGTGTGGTTTGCGAGCCACTCTCCTTGATGGACCCCGGCCCGGCGTCAAAGTGCGTCTGAGAGGCAGAGGCTGCTGTCTGTCTGTCTGTCTGTCTCTGTCTCTTCCAACTGGGCTGGCGGTGGCAGCGAGCCAGGCTCAGGTGAGCGAGCCAGTCGCTCTGTCTCTCTCTCACTCACTGACTCGCTGCGACCCTCACTCACTCTCGCTCTCACTCGCACGCTTGGCTGGGCCCTGCTCGCCCGTCTCTGCGCAGGTGAGAGTGGCGCCCGCCTGCTCGACTCAGCGCTGCGGTGCGCAACCTCCAATTGGCTCACTTAAATTTGGCTCTCGCGCTGGAGCCGCCGCCGCCTGCTGCTGCTGCTGCTGCTGCTGCCGCTGATCGGCCCTTTTTTCTCTTTCAAAGGGCCCTCGAAGAGTTGAAGTGCAATTTTACCGCCTCGTAGTCGCCGCGCGAGGATTCGTAGTGCCAGTGGATTTTGATTAGAAATCATGAATAACAAGTCTTTCTCGAGCTTGGATTTCGAGCCAAATCCCAAATGCGGCTGCATCGAAGCGTGAAGAAAGGCGCGCCTGCCTCCAATCCTGGCTCCCATCGGCGACGCCAGGCTTGCTCCCGCCTGCAGCCACGAATATGTTACCTCGCCTTCCTCGTCGTTGGCGGCAGTCGTAACATCGTGTGGGCAATGTATGCGTGTATGCTAGGTCGATGGCACAGAAGCATAGATTCCTGTACAAGTGAGCGAATGAATGTTGCGTATCGAGATGGAGCTGTATGCGCCTACGTCTCGACGCCGCGCGTCGTCACAGGCGACGTTCGGTCAAGCGCACACGCACCAACCTCCGCGCTTCGCCTGTCGGCGCACCCGTCGACTTCATATGGCTGCATGGCGTGGTGGCAAGGCTGGAGCCGCGCGTGCTGCCACGTAACCTCCGGACGCGGCGGCGTGGGTTCACGCTTTCATCCTCCCACTCCCATCAGCCCGCGGCTGACCAGGTGTGGGATGGTCAGGAACGCGCACCATCTTTCCGCCATCAGCACCCTCATTGAGCCCCTGCATGAACACAAGGCAGTTGTCGCGCTTCACCCACAATCCGGCTTCGGGATGCGCAAATAACACCATCGGCGTCGCACCGGTATAAGTGCTGATGCGGGTGCGGCCATCCTTCCGACCGTGAGCCTTGCGAAGCCATTTCTATCACCCGATCAACTATTCCTGGATCATTGGTACCTTGCACATGCCGAAGCGGTGGCTGGCACATCATCCAACATGATCCGTCTCAACTGGACCGCACTCGCCACAGGTCTCTTGTGCATGCTCGTCTCGCTCGTCAATGTCGCCTGCTTGCCGCTGAGCTACCATTTCCCCTCGGCCGCCTCGGCTGCCTCGGCCGCAGCTGCCGTAGCCGCTCCTGCAGCTTCGATGCCCAAAAGCCACCTTCCGTCGTGGGTGGTCGTCAAGCTGGCCACGTCCAATCTGCCGATGACGATCAACAACAAGGTCGGCCACACGCGACACGCTTCCGGAACCCGCATCCCAGCGTGGCATACTGGACCGTGGGATCAGGCATGGAGTCTATGGGACGACGTATCCACCAAGATCGCCGGCACGATCCCCGAGTCGAAGCTGCGCAAGCGTGCGGTTGGGTTCAACGTCGAGCGCGAAATCATCAACCACCTTCGTCCCGACGACTGGCTCCAACGCACAAAGGACTTTTCCCGAAGCCTGTTCGGACTCAAACTGCACGTGACCCCACAACAGCACGCTAGCGTCGCAAACAGGTACCGCTCCCAAATCCCCGCTTCGGCCTACCGCTCCCGTATCGCCGCTTCATCGTACCGATCCAGAATCCCCGCTTCGGCATACCCCTACACCCGCGCCAAATCGTTTGCGACCCGCCCTCGTAGACCCGCAACACGCTGGTGACCCACCTACGATCGCTTCACACTATCACGATCGTTGCTCCTTTGCTCTCCGCACACTCACTCTTGTACTCACACTCTTTTCAGCTTCCGGCACCGTCCCCTGCGTGCGTAACCGTGTGTGTATATCGTGGCATCGTGAGCGTGAGCAAAAGCCTCCCAATCGGCCAAAAGCAGTGATAATGCGCAAAACCATGCGAATCTATTGAAATAACAACGATACTTAGACAAACAATGCGACGACCAACGATGCAGCGAGCGATACGACAAACAAACCGCCACCACCGCTGCACGAGGCTATCATTCGACGCGCCGAGTTGGACTCGCGCAGCAAAAAGTCGACGCCCATCGAGTTGCAGTAGGCATTGCCGAATGCGTCGGTGGCAATGTAGCGCTGGTATCCTCCCCAGCGCATGCCGTCCTTGCCAGCCCCACCGTTGAATCCGGCGCCAATCCCTTCCGACCCGCTATCGGCAAACGTGCCGTAGTCGCGCTGTGCCGTAATGTCCCACACCGGACACGCCCACTGGATCAAGGGTGGACACGTACGCTCCACAAAGTAGCACGTGTAGATGCACGGCAACAGCTCGCCATACGTGCCCGGCTGCAGCTGCTCGTCGATAAACGACTGGCGCGATGCCAACGCCACACTTCCTGTCGCGTTGCTGTTGCGGTTGACAATGTACGGCAGCAGATCCTTGTTGGTGCCCGTGGGCGCGCCCGTGAGGTTGCGGCTATCCTGCGTGGCGCGCGACTGCGTCTGCGGATCCGCCAACGCATCCGTGCACCGCGGCATCGCCACCGCGCACAGCCAGTCCTGGTACGACTTTTTGCACTTGTCGCACGTCTGCACGTACGAGTACATGCCAAAGTCCCGATCGCCGCACGGGAACGTGTCGATCATGCTGCTAAAGTTGCCGTACTGCGGACTCACAAACGCCTCGATCGCCGAAAGCGCATCCGAGGTCGAGATGGACGGATTGACCGGAATCGAGTACGCCACATTGGGACAAAAGGGCACGTCGTACACCAGCCTGCAGTTGTCGCTGCGCTTGGTGCGCATCTTGATGGCGGGGAACAGCGTGGTGGTCAAGCTCTGCGCTGCAGTGTCGTTGTTGACGTTGGTGCTCTCGACGAGCCAAAAGGTGTAGTTGGTGCCCGAGTCGAGGCCGCTGATCTCGAACTGCAGGCGGGTATCATTGAGCACGTTGGCTTCGGTGCCACGTCGTGTGGCGCTGCTGTTGATCGAGAAGGGCTGGTTGCTGTTGAGCAGGTCGGCCCACGCGTCGGCGATGGCGCAGAACGACGAGTTGAAGTAGTCGGCGTCCGGCAGCGAGTACTCTCCAAATGTCGGCAGCACGATCGCATCGAGCATTGGTGGCGACGACGTGGTATAATTGAACGATGAGACGAGCGCATTCGTGGCATCCGTGTCGTCCAGTCGCGGTCGCCGGGTGTAGTCGACCGACTCCATCTTTGCGCGTGTGCTCGCGACGACTTGGAACTGATACGTGCCCTGGGTGGTGTTGCGCGTATCTGCAGGCGGCCAGACGCCGATCCATAACGTCTCGGAGCTGTTCTCGCTGCGCTGTTGGACATCGACCTCGACCGAGGTCCAGCCGCCTTGAGCGTAGCCAATGTGACGAGAATCCAACGAGCTCGCATTCGCCGGGCCAGGCTGTTGAAACAGCTCGTCGTCGGAGATGTAGAGCGAAGCGAGCGTTGATCTGCGTGCTTCGGTAGCCGATCTGTCCAGCGACTCGAGCAAGGTAGCGTTGGAAGTGTTGTACGGCGGGATGGCGGGCCCCGTGCAGAGTGAGATGGACGTCCATACGGTCACCGTCTTGACGTCTTCGGAGAAGGCACTGGCGGGCAAGGTGAAGTTGAAGAAGGCGCCCTGGGTTGCATTGACGTCGATACGCGATCGTGCGACGATCGAATCGTTCAGGGCGACGGCATTGACGGTTGCATTGAGCACCGACGTTGCTCGACCTGGGATTGCTGATCTTGACCTTGAGGGTGGAGGTATTGAGCTGGAGGAAGCAGAGATGGTCGGAGATGGCGAGACCTGCTGCGCCGCTGTGCGGCCAGAGTACAAGGCCAAGAGAAGAAGCCACACGCACCACACGCCTAGCCGAGCTTGGAGGACGCTGGAGCTCGACGCCCGGCCGCCAGCGGACATGATGACAACGGCCGAGAGCGAGATACTCAAGTGCGTCAGCGCCAAGTGCTGCGCGCCTCTGGGCCGGCTCGATGCAGCTTTGTCTGTGATCGCAGTATGGTCGCGAAGGGGCCGAAGATCTGTGGTAGGGACGCTATGGTGGTTGAAAGAAGGGGATGATCTCTAGGTGTGCGGCAAAATCTGGCTCGCGGTGGAGGCTGTGTGCGGCGAACTGTCACCAACCGCTCGCTAAAACGCCGGGAACGCTGCGACTTGCATCGAATCCGAGTGTGAGCTGTGCAAGGCAGCTGCAGCCTCTGTCTTGCTTTTCGGACCCTGACGCTTAGATTTTTCGCCGAGTTTTCGTACCTTTTTTTCGCCGCTTTTTTAGCTTTCAATTCCGACTTTTGTTGTGGGAGACGAGATTTGTTCGCGAGATCTTCCGACCGAAGTGGAGGTGCGAAGCCGTTTTGGCCGTGCTTAGCGAAGTGCTGATGAAAGCCTGACCGCCATACCAAACTCCAACCTTCCCCCTCGCACCCACCCACGACGACGAGCCACCAAGGTCTCCAGCATCCAGGACAATGAGCCGCTCTGCGCTCCGAGATGCTGCGGCGATAGCATCGACCATCTGCCACATCGCCAAAGACGTCGTTCTCTCTCCGGGCGGATCGCGTGCCGCAGCGCCGCGCGGGCCTCTTCGTCCTTGGCCCACGCAGCAGGTAGGAAAGCATGCCAGCGACGGTGCAAATAGCTCGACAAGTGGCACTCCACCAGATCATCCCGGACTTTCCTCGAGCCTAGACAGTGCTGCCGGACCAGGCCCTGAGAGTCGTCCGACAGTTCGTCCATGGCCCACCCGCACAGAAACTGCCAAGCCGACTGCTCCAATAGATGCCGCACCGGTACAAGAAACGCAGCCTCGGCATCCTGTGCAACAATCTCCTCCGCCCGAAACGAGAACGCCAGTCATCGGCTCTCAAGACTTTGTGCCACCAATAGCGCCCTCCGTGCCCAACTCCGTCGCTCTAGACCCAAGTCCTCCTCGAGTCGATCCTGCGCCGCCAAAGGTCACGCAAGGCCCACCGAAACCGCCCATACTGCCCTTCGAGGGCGAAGCAGCAACCAATGAAGTGTCGTCTGTACCTCCGACACCGTTACCGCCGAAGCCATCTGCGCCTGCCGAGCCTATCCATTCGGACATCATCAACGGCTCCGAAGAGTACGACGCCGTCAAAGAGTCCAAGCATGTACCGCTTCGAGCTGCCAAGGTGCCTTCATCACGCATCGGCCGCTTGTTCCACTACGGTGGTCTTGGGGCTGGCCTGGCATTTGGAGCGGCCGGATCCCTTCTCCGCGGCGCCTCGTCCAGTGGCGCCGACGGTGCTGCGCCCAACAGCGTCTTCATGTCGGAGCAAAATGTGGCACGCCTCGTCGATAAGCTCTCGACGATGCGCGGAGCAGCCCTCAAGCTGGGACAATTCCTCTCGATCCAGGAGACCAAGCTGCTACCCCCACAGATCGAGCAAGTACTGCTGCGAGTGCAGAACAGTGCCAACTACATGCCTATTTGGCAGATGAACAAGGTCATGAGCCAAGAGCTGGGCGGAGCCGACTGGCGCGAGCGCAACTTTAAGGAGTTTGACGACATCCCCTTTGCAAGCGCCTCGATCGGACAGGTGCATTCGGCCGTGTTGCGCGACGACTTTCCTGATGCCGAGCTGGCCGGTAAGAAGGTGGCTGTCAAGGTGCAGTTCCCCGGTGTGCTCGAGTCGATCGACTCGGACCTCTCGTACCTTCGCTGGCTGGTGTCTGCATCGGCGCTGCTACCCAAGGGGCTCTTCCTAGAGAACACGCTGCGTGTACTTGGCCGCGAGCTCAAGGACGAGTGCGATTACGAGCGCGAGGCCGAGATGGGTCGCCGCTTCCGTGCCATCCTGCACGACTCGCGTGAGTTCGAGGTGCCCAAGGTGGTCGACAGCCTTTGCACGTCAAAAGTACTCACGACCGAGATGATGCGCGGTCGGCCGTTGAGCATGGCGTCACGCTATCCGCAGGCGACGCGCGATCGCATCGCCCAGTCGATCCTCAACCTCTCGCTCTCGGAGCTCTTCCGCTTCCGTCTGATGCAGACCGATCCTAACTGGTCGAACTTCCTCTACAACGAGCGTACGGGCAAGATCCAGCTGATCGACTTTGGTGCTACGCGCGAGTACTCGAAAGAGTTCATGGATAATTGGCTGCAGATGCTCCAAGCGGCCGTTGCGAGCGACTACGATTCGTGCCTCATCTGGTCGAGAAAGGTTGGCTACCTTACGGGTGACGAGAGCGCTGCCATGGAGCAGGCTCACGTCGAGTCCATGATCGCTCTTGGAGAGCCGTTCCGCCCGGACGCTCCGGATCCGTATCCTTTCGAGCATCAGACGATCACGGATCGGGTCAAGGCGCAGATCCCGCTCATGCTGCGGGAGCGTCTCACGCCTCCGCCGCAGGAGACGTACAGTCTGAACCGCAAGCTCAGCGGCGCCTTTCTGCTGTGTGCGCGTCTCAAGGCGCACGTCAACTGTCGTCAGCTCTTTGAGCAGGTGGAAGCCGACTATACCTTTGGCCCGCAGCCCTCCCAAAGCGTGACGGCCAGCAGCAGCGCGGCCACCACAACTTCCTTCGGCTCTGCCGAGCAGAGGAGGCAATTCCACACCGCTTTCCGCAGAGCACGCGAGGAGCCGAGTTCGGTCGTTCCGAGACGAAAGCACGGCCGCAATCTTCTGGACCGCTTCCCACGCTCCAAAGTCGTGCTCTCGGACGAAGCCGCTACTCCCTCGCAGGGCTCGTCCGAGATCGGCGACAGGGTCGAGTCGCTTGCCGCAGCGCCTACAGCCTCGCCCTCGATGCTAGTGACGCCCGCCAACGCAGTGGAAGCGAACAGCACCGAGGGCATCGACGTGGCCCGCGGCGCAACACCGGCCGAGGTCACGCCCACGCCGGCTGCGACTGCGGCAACACCGGCAGCCAACGTCAGCATGGGTCCCACAACGATCCGGGGCATCGTGATCCCGCTCAAGCCTCCCCCGCCTGGGCCCGAGGAATGCTGCATGTCAGGTTGCGCGCACTGTGCCTACGACATCTACGCAGAGGATCTGGAAGACTTTCATTCGCGCCTCTCGTCGGTGCGCACCCAGCTCACCCAGCTGTCACCTGCCGTCACGCGCGACGAGTGGCGCACCGACCTTCTCGGCGACTATCCGTCTGCCTCGTCTTCCGACGGATCGGTCAGCACCGACGCCGGCAATGCCGAATCAGAACACGAGCTGCGCGAGCGCGCCCAACGCGAGGTGGACCGCGTGATTGGCGACCTCGATCCCACCTTGAGGGCCTTCCTCGAGATGGAACGCAAGCTCAAGAAGCAGGAGCGTGAAAGGTCCAATGCTGCTCAGACTGGCTAGAATCGAAAGCAGCGCCACATCCTCGGTAATCACAGTCTTCAGATGTCACCTCGGTGAGGTGCCGCAGTCAAATGACTCAAGTCTGAACGTCTAGACAGGGAGATGGTTCTGACAGCTGATTCACGCCATGCCCGGCCTTCTCGTGCATGCCACACAATTTGAGACCAACACTCCGACCTGCGCCTGTACAGCTCTGCCCTGTCAAACTTTCACGGGCAATTTCCTTCCTAACGAAGGTGAAGGTGTTTTCGTGGCTCAGTGTGATGGAACTCGTGATCGTCTGACTGAGAGTCGCTCGTGCTTGTGTTGACATGACGTCCCGAAGAAAGCTATCGTCAAAAATCAGAAAAAGGCCGTGCGCGGAAGCGGAAGCGGAAAAATTGGCTGCAGAAGGCTGCGACGCGGGTCCCGTGGCTGCGCGTGCATGAAACCTTGACAGGTCGCAGGTCCGCAGGTCGCTTGCCACTTTGCGCTCGGCGTGAGAACGTGGAGGTTGACGAGACGCAACTCTGCTGTCGCCGCCCAAGTCCCCAGGAACCGCAGCAACACCTTCCAACGCAGACCCTTGGTCGGATGGAGCCGCTGTAAAGCCCCGAAGAATCAAGTCTGTCGCAGGCTCAGCGTCCGTCATCGAAAGGGCGGGTCCGTGAGCTTCTGGCGGTGGAGTCGACGCTCAGGCAGTGACCGTGTCCTCACACACAAGAGCGTGGTGGCTCGCATGAATCAGGTCGCTGACTTTCCCGCAGATACACACGGGTCGCAGCTTGGCTGTGGTTGTCAGAGCCAAGGCAACACGCAATCATCGGTGTGAAAACTTTAAAGTTCGCACGGCAGCTATCTTTCCCGCCGTCGTTCCTTCCTTCCGATCCTCATCCATTTTCAGTCACTACGCCCGGCATCCGAAGTACGGTCACAGTTCTGCTTCCATTTTGACCTTGGCCGGCTGGACTGTGCCACGACAGCGAGAGGGTGACCTGCGCATCCCTCCTCGGGCCCTCCGACATCGGCCCCCCGCCCGTCTCATTCAGCGTTGACGAACGCAACGAATTCTGCTGCGCCCTCCGAAGCTTCAGTCCGCCGACCCAGCTACTTAACTACTTAAAGGGCCTTCCGACACCCTCGACGTCTCTTTCCAGCAGGTCAGAAGCACATTCGCTCGACGCTGCCTCTCAGACCACCTCCGCCTGCGTCTTTCCCTGTCTCGACCGATATCGACTTCAGCACGACTTGTCCGCATGTCTGCCGCCATGTCGCCCGAAGCTACCGAGGAGCGCAAGCAGCGTGCTCCGGCTGCCACCGAAGAGACTCGCCGTCTCCTCGGCCCGGCGCTCAGCGGCAAACATGCCGATCTCACCGAGCACCTCCGCAAAAGGCAGGTCGCCGATCTCGCCAAGATCTCGGAGAGCGGCCCCGGCATCCTCGGCTGGTTCCGCACCACTCTGTCGGACCTCTACACCTACCTCTTTGTGTGGTTCCCTCGAACCTGGTGGATCACGCTCACCAGCTTGCCTGGCTACCTGCTCGACCCTCTGGGTCTCGGCACCACCCTCATCTTCGCTTTCGGAACCACGATCATCCTACTTATCGGACTCACGATCAGGTAAGCGTCCCTACCATTGACCTCACTCGCCTCCTTTCCATTTGCTGACGTTCTCACGCGTTCCGCCTGTCACTTGACCGTCTCATCCAGCGCCATTTGGAGGCTCCCCATTGTGCAGGCGTACTGGCGACCGTACTCGAACAAAAAGGACATCGGTCTACCCAACATGTGTAGGTATCTCCGTGCAAATATGCTAACGATTGCGAGCCTGGATTGTCGATGCTGACCATCTTGCCGTTCCCACTTGCAGTCTATCCTCTCATCTTCGAGTTTGGCGCCGATCCCCAGAACAAGCTCATCCGCGATGCAGCCTTCACAGTCATGTCCGAACCCACCGGAACGTACGCTCAGCCCTCGACCGACCAGCAGCGCTCCTTTGACCTGGAGATCTGCAAGATCCTCATGATGCTCTCGGCGCTGGTGTACGAGCGTGACGTGGGAGCCTACCACGAAGCTGCCGTGGCGGCGCACAAGGCCAAGAAGCTGAAGAAGAGCCTTCTCATGGGCAGCGACACGCTCACCGACGCCGGCAAGGACGCCTACAAGAAGCTCGCTTCGGCCGACCGCAAGATCATCAAGGTGGCCAAAGAGTGGGGACTCAACTACGTCAGCGTTTCCGAGCTGGCCACCAACACGTCGCCTCTGTGCGGAGCGTTCTGGAACCCGGACTACAACTTTCTGATCCTGGTCTTCAAGGGCACCAACCCGGTCGAGTTCAAGGAGTGGGCGATCGACATGACGTTTGACTACGTCGACGGCCGCGGCTGGCTGCCCGGATACACCAAGGCACACGCGGGCTTCTACAACCAGCTCTTCCCGCAGTCGCTCAACAAGAAGACGGGCGCCTTCCCCTACTCGCAGATCCGCGCGTCTGTCGCGGACATTGTTCGTCAGATCCGCGCCACGACGGGCAAGGACCACGTCAACATGTACGTCACCGGCCACAGTCTGGGAGCTGCTCTGGCCTGCGTCTTCTACTCACGTGCCATTGCCCGGCCCAGGGACTTTGGTCTCAACGAGCAGGGAACCAACCAGGTGTATGTCCGCGACGCCTACACGTTTGGCACGCCCATTGTCGGCGACCCGGACTGCATCTCGGCCTTCAATCAGGCCTGCCACGACCGCGATCTCGACCACCCGCAGGCGCTGTGGCGCGTCACGAGCCGCCGCGACTCGATTGCGACGATGATGCCCGACGCCGGCGACTTCAATACGCTCAAGCACATCAGTCCCACGAGCCAGCTGCACTTTGCGCACGTCGGCCAGGAGGTGCAGCTGTCGAACGACATCCGCAAGGTCTACACGGGCCCCGGCACGGCGCTGGCGAAGTTCACGCCGGTCAACATTGTGACGCATCTCGACCGCGGCGGCGTCGGACCCGAGGTCAATCTGCCCGGTTACTTCTGGTTCCTCGAGCGCACGCCCGTCATCAACCGCATGATTGCCCACCTGCCCGCGTCGTACTGGGACCGCCTGAGCAAGGTGCGCTCCGAGTACGACATCGAGTACATCGACTGGCACTGATCCGGCTCCGCATGTCTATCCCGCGCGCAATCCAATCCCTGTGTTTGCAAAAGCTGTCTGTGGCCGATGCCGAGACTCGGATGCCGAGACTCGGTGAGAGAAAGTCCAGCGCTGAGGTGCGACTTGCCAACCGCGCATGTGTTTGTATTTTGCGCGCTGTGACGGAGTCGACATGGTGACTTCATGTCGAAACTGAACCATGCATCGCTACGAGGCATGGCAAAATGAGCGAGGGGTGGCTTGTTCGGTTGGCGGCTCTATTCTATGGCTGGCGTGTAGAACACATGTGGTCTTGCACTGCTCGCTTGCTGAGCACCCTCGCGAGCCACGGGACGCATGGGGCAAAGGCGCAGCGGGTGGCCGGTCTTGTTGCATCGGCGACATGGCCGAAAGGTGCAGTCCTTAGGTTCATGACGCGGGTGGCTCTTCGTTCGGCAGAACCTGCAAGCCTTGCCTCGGCCGCGGAAGTACAGGGGCAATTCCATGTCTTCAAAGTTCATCCATCCAGGAATGTATGCGTTGCCGTTGGCCGCACTTTGGTACGTTGCCAAGAAGGCGACCGAGCCATTGAAGCTGCGAGTCTTGTCTTGGCCAACGGTGAAGTCTGCAAACATGTCGGTAACCGTAAGGTCGAATGTGAAGCGTTCGCGGAAGGCCTTGCGAAACTTTGGGAGGTTGGCATTGGTCCGAAGGCTTCCAACGATCACAAAGAACACGTTCTCGCGGAGAGGAACGCCAGCCGAGTGCAATTCAAGGTGGCGGTCCTGCCAGGTCAGACGTACTGGCCAGGTCTTGTAGTACATCGCCTCGGTGCGGAATCTGAGGTCCAGGAATGTGCCGCGGTTTGGGCCTAGCAGAAACCGGAAGACGGGCTCGTAGGTCGACACCTCAACGCCAGCAGCGTGTAGCTGCGCGCGGATGGCAGCCTTGGCTTCTTTCTCCTGGCTTTCAGAGAGAGACCTGCCGTTGAAGCGGTACCGGATAGTGCTAGCGTCAACTGTATGCGAGTGGCGAGGATTTGGTAAGTCTCGGAACGACCACGGTGTTGAAGACGCCTTTGGCCAGATGTGGCGGAAGCCATTGCCGGGGTTGAGACCTAGGTCGGCGCTAGGGGTCCGCGGAGGGCGCTGAGGTGGCGTGTAGCAGGATGGCTGTTCTTCTGTGATGATGGGTTCGGCGTCCAAGCCCAAGGCCGACGCATCGCGCGATGGGCGAGCTTGCAGGCTGCCAGGAGTGATGCGCGGGATGTCAGGAAAAGAGGTCCTTGACTGATTCTTGATTGGCGCGCGGATACTATCAGCCACCGAGGTGTGGCCAGGTTCACCTCGAGACGATACTGAGGTACGGCCTGTCTTTGCTGGTCGCTTATGCTGCTCCACCGGGGAAGACGGGCGGCTGCCATCGCGCATAGATGTGTCGCGCTCGCGAGTCTCTGTAGCTATGGCGACGGGCTCGGGGCTGGGTTGCTGGCGTGGTAAGAAGAGTCACGAAGGGAGGGCAGACTCGCCGCTTTTAAAGCCGCGACCGCAAACCGGTCAGCCTGGGTAACGTAGGTCGCAAGCGTGACTCAGAGAAGGCATTCGACGTGGCGTTTGGCGATGAAGCAAAGAGGGCGCGCTGAAAAAGAGCGTGGCATTCACAGATTAGGATGTTGGGGGCTGAATCATGTGATGAAGGAGTGGGTCGATAAGAGTTTTTCCCCCTTCATTGCCCGTCGGCAGTGGGCCGGGCTGAACTCGCTCGGTCGGCATCACGATGATCACTCGGAGGAGGACGGCAAACAACTCGATTCTGAGTCGCTCCTTCCCTCTGAGAATGAAGGCTCTTGCAGTGACATTAACCAGGATGCTCCCGAATGAGTCCTGATACCAAGCCAGTGGAGCTTCAAGGCCGTCAAAGTCAGGTCACGGCAAAGTCGGGCTAACGGTTTGTTCACATCAGCAATAGGCAATGTCTCGTACGCAGCAAGCAAGACCCAGCCAGATCAAAAGAAATGCTGCAATCCAAATAGGTATTTCTGTAACTCGTGGCGATGCATGATGTAGTCGTGTTACTTTGACGGACAAGAGGTATAGACGATGATTGTGCAAGGGAGCGGAAGGGTGTGGGTAAGGCTGGATGCGGAGAGATTAATGAAGCCGTCTCGGGAAGCAAGCCAGCGTTTCATTTAATTTAATTGTTTTGCGTCTTTAATTTTTTTCCGACTGGCCGTTGGCGCCGTTCGCGCCATTTGCGCCGCCGTGGACGGTGTACTTGGAGATGGAGCGGAGCTTGGGGCCGTACCTATGGAGCAAGAGCGGGATGAAGCACATGGGGATGGAGACGCATCCGATCAAGGTGCAGCCCCAGCTGACGGGGAACGCGCGCGGACCGTTGCTCTGCAGGTTGTTGAACATGGCGCGCGCCACGAGCGGCAGTGCACCTCCGATCGCCGCACGGAAAAAGTCGTTGCCGGCGTATACGCTCGCGATGTACTCCGGATAGCAGTCGCCGAGGTACGAGAGACCCGACTGGAAGATGAGGAAGGTACCGATGCTGAAGAAGGCCGATAGCACTATAGGGACCATAAAATGGATGCTCGCCGTCGCCGTCCATCCAAAACCGAAGAGGCAGATAGGGATGGCCCAAGTTCCGACGATGGCAGGCTCGAGCCACTTCTCCGGAGCCACCTTGCCGTTCTGCTTGTCGAAGAGCGGCTGGTACGAGCGCTTGACCCAGAGGTAGAACGGGTAGTAGATGACCACCGCGCCGACAAAAATGCCCATGAAAGCCAGACCCAGCTCGCCCGGATTGAAGCCGTACGTCTGGACAAAGACGAGGGGAAACGCCTCAAACCATAAGTAGAGGACGCCGTAGACAAGGCCAATACTGAGGTTGACGCCGAGGACGATAGGTTCGGTGAAGGAGAGGACGTAGGGACGGACGAATGTCATGAGGGCGAGTTCCTTGCCGGTGAGGTGCGCAGAAAAGATTTCGCCCTTGGTGCGGAGGTGGGGGTTTCCGGTGACTTTTCGAAGCCTCTGGGCGCGTCTGAAGAGGATATTGGACGCGCTGGTCTCTGGCAAGGCGATGATGAGGACGACCAAGCTGAATCCCGACAGCATGAGGAGGGGCCAGATGGTCCAGCGCCAACCCTCTTCTCCGAAGCTCTGCGAAGCAAAGCCACCGATGAGCGGCCCGAGCACGGGTCCACACACAGCCGAGAGACCCCAGACACCAATGGCGAGCGGACGCACGCGCGGGCTGTACATGTCGCCGATCGAAGCACCGCCCGTCGCCAGCGGAGGCGAACCAAAGAATCCGGCGAGGAATCGAAGGATCATGAACCCGGCGATGTTGTTGACGAGCGCCGTGGGGATCTGCAGAATCACAAAGATGAACAGCGTGACCAGGTAGGGTGCAGAGCGACCGATGGCGGGAATCTCGGAGATGGACGAAAGACCGACCATGGGTCCGAGACCGTATCCGAAGACGAAGAGCGTCAAGCCGAGTGTGGCAGTGACGGTGCCGACGCCAAAGTAGGCGGCAACCAGCTCAACACCGGGCGTGTAGATGGCCGAGCCCATGTAGACCGAAAAGGTGAGGAGACACAGCAGGCCGGTGACGAAGAACTTGCGTCCCGAGGTCCAGTTGAGCGGGTTGTCGGGGTCGTTGGGACCATCCCAATCGACGAGGTAGGGGTGCGAGTCGTCGTTCTCGTCGTCGGGTGCGGACTCTGCATTGTCGTCATGAGCCTTTCCGGGCTTGGTTGTGGCTGGAGCATCGTCGCTGTCGACTCGTGTCGGCCCGGAGACCCCTGAGGCAGACGACGAGGACGACGAAGGCGAGGCAGGCGAGGCAGGAGAGGGCGACGAGGCCTCGGAGGCATGCCGTGTCCTGTAGCCAGGCTGATACCTTTCCGGGGCTACAAAGTTGCCCTCTTGTTCTGGGTAAGGCAGACTCTTGCCGTGGGAGAGCTTGTTGATCATGACGCCCCACACCGTGTCCTGGTACCAAGGCAGTTGAGCCCGGTGAGACTGTTTGGCGGTGTCATGGTGATTGCTGGAGGATGTCTGCGCCATGTTGGAAAGTTGCAGTGCTTTGGTCGGTACGGGAGCTCAATGTTCGCAGTCGGTGGGGAAAAGGTCGACAAACGATGGTCCGGACATCAAACCGAGTGCTTTTATAAGCTAGCATTCCATGGGCGGGCCATGCTTACGGCCGTTGCGATCTTTGACGTTTCTCGAAATGAAAGGGCAGTCTGACGCGCCTTGACGCGCACTTGGTGCCGATTGACCGGTATCCGCGGCATTTCCAGGGCGCTGGACCCGCACAAGGGCTCTCGCCAAGCTGTCTACATGCGGCTTTGCGACCGTAGGCCGTGTGGGCCCAGCTGCCAAGATCTGGGCTTGTGCGAGGAAGGCTGAGCGGCACTTTGGCAGGACGGAGTCAGACTAAAATTTCCCGCGGGCCCTTCATGTCGTCACGGAAGGGCTTGTATGGGAGTATGCGCTCACGTGTGTGGTAAGCAGCCAGTGCGACGACCCGCGGTCTGGCGAGTGCATCTTGCCGCGGATCGCGGTAGGGATCTACGTCAGAGCCGCATCTGACGCGTGCTCCTCGCTCTCCACCAGATCGGAGAATTTTTGCACTCGCTGCAGCACGTCTGGTGCCTGTTTGCAAGCTTAAAAATTCTCCCTGGCTCTGCTTTGCGGCCGCGGGAAGCGAACGAGGTCAGATGTGGTAACGCAAAGCGATCTTCCGCCCAGCATGACCTTCGGCCTCCACCGCGCACCGCGCACCAAAAGAACACTCAGCATCGAACCGCTCACCGGGTACACTCAGCATCGAATCCCAACAGCCGGCGCCACGAGGACGTTCGAGTCCGGATCCCTCTTGACAGCCTGCAGTAACGGCGAGCGCTACAGCCGTCGCCTTTCCCGCGGCTTGCGCGTCGCTCCAGCCATCCCCGCCGTCCTCCCAGCTCCGCGGCTTTTTCAAGCCCGATCTCACACTCTCGCATTTCGAAATTTCCATCCTGCGGTCCACGCGCAGTTCGTTCGAATCAAGACGCTGCCATTTCGCAAGCCACCGTCTACAGCCTCGAAGTTCCACTGGAGTCACATCCACCGTCCAGCCAGGCAAGCAAAGAAGAAAAGAGAGACAGCCGATAGTCAGAACCAGGACCAGAAAAGCATAGAGAAAGACGTGATTCGATTGCTTTTGCGAGGATACACGAGCCGACGCACGGCACGCGCGCATCATCAACGTCGAAACATTGGAGAAGGGACAAGGGGAGAGAGACGTAGGGAGCGTACCTACGCGCTGTCCTTCTGGGCCATGAAGACGAGCAGGTCAAGGCATCGGTTCGAGTAGCCCCACTCGTTGTCGTACCAGGAAACCAGCTTGACAAAGTTGTTGTTCAGCGAGATACCGGCAGCGGCGTCAAAGATGGACGAGTGAGGGTTGCCGATGAAGTCCTGCGACACAACGGCGTCCTCGGTGTAGCCGAGGATGCCCTTCAGCTCGTTCTCCGAGGCGCGCTTGATCTCGGCCTTGATCTCGTCGTAGCTGGCGCCCTTCTCGAGGCGGGCGGTGAGGTCGACCACCGAGACGTTGGTGGTGGGCACGCGGAAGGCCATGCCGGTGAGCTTGCCGTTGAGCGAAGGGATGACCTTGCCCACCGCCTTGGCGGCACCGGTGGACGAGGGGATGATGTTGGCGGCCGCAGCACGGCCTCCACGCCAGTCCTTGGCCGAGGGGCCGTCGACGGTCTTCTGGGTGGCGGTGGTGGCGTGGACGGTGGTCATGAGACCCTCGACGATGCCGAACTTGTCGTGGATGACCTTGGCGAGGGGAGCCAGGCAGTTGGTGGTGCACGAGGCGTTCGAGACGACCTGAGCCTTGGGGTCGTACGAGTCGAGGTTGACACCGCAGACGTACATGGGGGCGTCAGCCGAGGGGGCCGAGATGACGACCTTCTTGGCGCCACCCTTGATGTGGGCCGAGGCCTTGTCGATGGTGGTGAAGACACCGGTGGACTCGACGACGTAGTGGGCGCCGGCCTTGCCCCAGGGGATGCTGGCGGGGTCCTTCTCGGCGAAGACGGCGATCTCCTTGCCGTTGACAATGAGCTTGCCGTCCTTGGTGGAGACGTCGCCCTTGAAGACACCGTGGGTGGAGTCGTACTTGAGCATGTAGACCATGTACTCGAGGTCGATGAAGGGGTCGTTGATGGCAACAACGTTGGCGCTGTTGTGGACGACCGAGTTACGGAAGACGATACGTCCAATGCGGCCGAAGCTGTGTAATTACAAATAGGAGCAGAGCGACCAGGCGTCAGCGCCTCGTTCTTTGGCGTTTCTCGTCATACCTCCAGAGCAGCTGCGAGCGCCCGAAAGGAGCATTCGGACGACTAGACTTTCGCCTCTCCGCTGTCAAATAATGCTCCCGTTCGATGTCGGCGCTTTTCAGCGTTGCCGCACAAGCTGCCGGAGCAGAGCTTGCGATGACACCGGTCACGAGCGACGACAACCGAGCTGCGCCGGTTGAGCAACTCCCTTGCGGTCAACGCATGGAGCTAACCGCCCGGCACGTTTGGGCAACGACGAACGCAGCCGACGCCGAAGTCAAAGGAGGAGGAGGGAGCGAGGAAGATGCTTACCCGTTGATACCGATGTTGACCTGGGACATTTTTGAGATGATGGATGGGGAGTGTGACACGAAGAAGATTCGATGGTGGAGCAGAAGGAAGAAGAGACGAAGCGGACACGCACTTTTGATCGCTTTGCGCCTGCAGGAGGGTGCGGGTCTGCGTCGCCCAACACTGCTCGCTGCTGCTGCTGCTGCTGCTGCTGGTGCTGCTGGCTGGCCTCTGCGCAAAGCCAGTGGCGGAGCGAGCCGAGCCAAAGGATGACTGCTGACGGGCCCGGAGAGCACCGCGGTGACCGCGCAGGTCCGCCTGCTCCTCTCGACTGTGAACAATCGATCTTCTGAATAATGCCCACTCTCTCTGCGCTCTCCCAGCGCAGAAGCTCTTGGAAATGCACGGGCTGATCGCTCTTGGCTCCACTGCCCAATCAAGCTGATCCGAGCGTCCAGCTTTGAAAAAGACATCTAATCCCCATTTCAAAAAAAGCCGCGCAGCACTTGAACTCCAAGGGTCATGTGGAGCCTCTGAGCAACGTTATCACTTGAAGATCAGTGCAGTTGCGCTGCGCCTCGCAAGACCCTGCCTGCTCGCTCTCTCCTCGGCGCAACAGTGACTCTCTCTCGGTGAGACTTTCTCTCTCCTTTTTTGGCTGCACTTTCTTCTTATCACCGAGCGCTGATTTGTTGGGTATGCTGCGGTGTGCTAGTCGATCAGATCTGAGCACAGTAAGCAACGGCCGAGTGAAGCGTAGTCGGGCGAGAAGCCGAGCAGCAGTCGCAAAAGGAGGAGGCTACACAGTGCAAAGCGGCAGACAGGCAGGGGGAGGCTGACTGGCGTCACCACGCTTCAGCCCGCTCACTGCCGCCGCCGCCTTGGATTCTCGACACAATGCAATACATCCGGTAGGGGCTCCGGGTGTGTTTGCTTCCGATTTGGCGGGTGAAAGAGAGAGGGGCAGGAGCGCATGAGCCTAGTGCGGGGTGCGGGTGGAGATGCGGGTGCAAGCGGAGGGCCGTCGCTGTGTCGTTCGATCCGGAAAGCCAGAAGGATCTTTCCGAGGCGACTGGCAAAGGCATTCACGGAGCTTGACCAGCAAACTGCGACTGCACCACCTGTCCGTTTATGCCGAACAGTCAGGCTTCAAGTCGAGCTTCAGCCTCGCTTTCTATCGTTCACGCGCGGATCAGCCCGATGTCGTGAAGTTCTCCTGCACCCGAATGGACTGAATGCTTCGGGGGCATACGGGCAGGCCTTCTACACCCATCGCGGGGGAAAGCGGCTTTGGTGGTCGCGGTTTTGGATCCAATTGTGCTTCGGTCTAACAATATATTACAGCCACTTGCGATCTGATCGGCCTACACTTGTCTTTCTCTCAATCAGATCATGCCCGATCGACAGCTTGACAGGTTGGCCCGAAGCCTCGACAGCTCCCCCCACGAGGACCTCGCGATGGCGTGCTACCCCACACTTTAGGCGACAAGCGATGCAGCACACCACCGCTTTACCGGCAATGTAACTGTCGTGCCAAGCCGTGATGTCGAGACCTGCAATGGCTTCGGTCCAACTATGCAGGGGCCATCCGACCACCGATCCGGTCGTGCTGAAGCCACCGGCTAAACCCAGCTCTCCGGGACGGTGACTGAGATCTGATCCAGCTGAACAGGCTCAGACCACCTCTTGACTTGTTACGATCAACCCCATCTAAGCTTCACCCAAGATGGCTCCAGTCGCGGTCAGAGCCTCAACGCTAGATGCGCCAGCGCATTCAACAAAGCAAGTGGCGCAGGATGGCCTCGTGCGAGGCGACTCCAACATCGCCTTTGCGCCTGCTTCCGAGCCCTACCAGCGCCGGCTGAAGTTGGTTCAGAACGATCCCAACGAGCGCGAGGTCACATTTCCACTCATCGTTCGACCCGTGCGTACAAACGGCAGCGCTGAGCCTTTGACCACGCCCGAGATTGTCGAATCGGTGCGCTCGCTTGCGCCTGCGCCCGCCAGCGAGTATCGACCGTCGAGGCTGCAAGAGCTCATGGATGCGCACGGAGGCGCAGTGCACTTCAAGGGGCTGCCCATTCGCAGCGCCGACGACTTTAGCGACTTCATGCACAGCTTGGCAGGTGCTTCTCGGTCGGGCGGCGAGCCAGAAGAGGCTCGCAACCTGTGGCATGCGCATGTCGATAAGGGTCTCATGGTGATCCGCCATCAGATGGCGCCCAACGTGGCCACGGCCAATGAGGGGCCTCCGCATCAGTCGATTGGATCGCACAACGAGTACGGTCTTTCGACGCACTATCCCTCGGTCATCGCCTTTTGCTGTCTCTCGGCGCCCACCTCGGGCGGTCAGACGCCCATCGCCAACAGTCTGGCGCTCTACGACAGGCTCAACTCGAGCGTGCCCGGCTACGTCGAAAAGATCACCCGGCGCGGCCTGACTTTCATCATCCACCATCCCGTAGCCAAGGTCAAGGACTCGGTGCAGGGCAACAGCCTGTACAACCCGGACTCGTTCGGCCCTACTCCCGAGGACAGGATCGACCTCACCCAGCTCACCGAGGCCGAAAAGCGCCAGCTGGTCGAAGACAACATCCTCGATCTGGCGAGAGAGGGCGGCTGGGGTCAGACGACCACCGACGAGGATGCAGAGGGCAAGTTGGGAGCATGGCATCAGCGCGGGTTTTCGTGGACCTGGCTCGAGGATGGATCGATCAACGTGTTTCAGCGCGTGCCCGGCATTCGTGTCCACCCGACGCTCGGTCGGCCTGCCTACTTCAACAATGTCGGCAACCGCTACGCCTACTCGAAGCAACACGGCTGTCTGGACCCCCCGCACTATTCGAGCGAAAAGAAAGACTTCTTCCCGCCACCTTCCTTCCCGCGCCCGCTCGACGGCGATTCCACCGAGGAAGACGAAACGATCCCACTCGAGTGGCTTGAAACCGCGCATCGCACAACCGAGGACCTCCAGGCGCACGTCGAGTGGCACCAGGGCGACGTGCTCGTCATCGACAACCTCGCCGTCCAGCACGCACGAACCCCCTGGACCGGCCCGCGCAAACTCGTCGCCAGCCTCTGGGACCAGCCCTCGTACCTCGCCAAGCACGCCCCCATCCGATCCTAGTCCCAAGCCTCGTGTCAATTCCACATCCCGAACCTGCGTGGAAGATGCGCGTTGATGCATTGAAAAGAGTACAAATGGGATTAAAACAAGTCTATCTGAGCGAGAGAGATGAGTGACGCGAGAGAGTGCAAATTCGGATGGTGGTTTAGGAGAAGAAGTAGAGCGAACGCTTGATCTCGTTGACGTCGAACGAGCCCTTGGCCGGGATGGGCGGCAGGATGTCGGCGAGGTTGACAAACTTGGCCTTGAACTTGGACTCCCACTCCTCGTCCTTCTCCGCCTTGGACTTGCGGCTGCGCGTCTTCTTGGCTGGTGCCTGCGCTGCCGCCTCGGCGTCTTGGCCCTCCTCGGTGGCGGCGGCTTCGGCGCTGTCGACATCGTCGCCATCCTCCTCGGCCGCCTCCCTGGACGGCTTGCCGAGGATCAACTCGCCCTCATCGCCCTCAAGCTTGGCAAGCTCGTCGGCTGGCATGGCAAGAACCGTCTCCGAAGGCGACGACGTCGACGAGACGCCATCTTCGACCGCAGTGGCCTTGGAGCGCGGTCGACGACGCTGCGCCGCCTGCAGCGAAACGACGGGCACCTTGTAGCCCTCGTAGCGCTGCAGGAACTCCTCGCGCAGGCGGTAGAGGATGTCTTGCGAATGCAGACGCACAAACGTCTCGCGGATCATATCCGACATGGTGTCGATGTCCGCAGCGTGCGTCCAGTACGAGTCGTGCACCGAGGCAAAGGTGAGACCGGCCGCATGGCACTCGAGCGCCGTCAGGATCATGTGCGTCGCGTCCAGGCTGTGGATAAAGTTGGGCGGGAACGCGGACGCCTGCTTGGCCGGCGAGACCTCGGCGTTCAGAAGCGGGTCGTTGATGAAGACGGTCTGCATCGACGTCGACACCTGGCGCTTCTTGGCCTTGCGGTACGGCTGCACGACGGGCAGGCCCAGCGCCGTGGTCCAGATGACCGAGGTCATCTGCTCCTTGGCAATACGATCCGCCTTGGCAGGATCGCGAGAGAATCCACGCACGTCGGCACGTCGCAGGTTGGCCTCGTTCGGCAGGTAGGGTCGGGTGGCTTCCTCGACTCGCTGTCCGGGGATCGACTTGGCGATCACCTTGGCCGAGAAACTCAGCCAGTCCTGAATCTTCTGTGCGCCGGAGAAAAGGTTGCCAATGCACGACATGATCACCTTGGCAAGGAAACTCGCCGCGTTGAAGAGGTCCTCGGCTGGCACGTCGCCTCGGTCTGCCAGCTGACGCATGACTTGGTTCTTGGCACCGATGAAGGTGACACCGTAAACGGTGGTCATGACCGTCTGCTTGACCACCTTTCGCGTCACTTTGCCCTGCAGGATCTTTGCGGTGCGGTCGCCCTTGGCTGCCTCTTCGTCGAGCACCTTGATCACCAGGTCCGCCACACCGGAGTAAACGTCAGCCGGACGGTCGCCACCGGACAGGTTCACCTGCTTGGCTCCCGCAAGATCACCACCAAGCGCAGCGTAGTGCTGCAGACCGTTGCAGGTACCGTCCTGGTGGACGGGAAGGCAGGATTCGTACGCCTCGGGTCCCTCGGGATGGTCGAGCGCGGCGCGAAGCTCCATGCACGCAGCAAGACACTGCCACGGGTCGTCGGCCTTGAGCCACCAGCGGTTTCCGTCGAGCGGGCGCTCGACGCTGTCGCGGATGTCGGCCTCGTGGTCGATGGCAAACTGCTCACGCTCGCCGAAGCTGGCCTTGTCGTAACCAAAGACGTTGGAGATGTGGATCCTGAGCCAACGCAGACCGGCCTTGCCGAGCGGCTTGCTGTCTGCAAACATGAGCAGACCTCGGCAAAGGTCGTTGCCGATGTGGTTGAGGTGGGGCGGCATGGGGTAGGCTCGGCCGCGGAAGTCCATGTTGTGTGGGAAGTAGAAGCGCTCGCCGAGGTAGGCGCGTGCAATCTCGAGCTTGTAGTTGACGTCGCAACGCTGCGAGTGGTTGGAGGAGCGCTGCTGGTTCCACTGCTTGAGTCGCTGGAGGTAGACGGAGCGCGCCTTGATGTCGTGATCGTAGTTGTCCGGCTTGACTGGCTCGGGCGTCTCCATCTCCATGGGCGGCATGTCTGCAACGTCTTTGCCCGAGTTCCACACCTCGAGCATGACGTCGAAGATGGGCTTGTTGATCTTCCAGGACGTGTTCCCAAGGACGTCGAGCGCGGCCAGCACGGTGTCGAGGTCGCCGTTGTCGGAGGCGGCGCGGAGGTACGAGCCCTGTTCGGCGCTGTCCTTGAAGCGCATTGCGCTCTGTCGGACCGAGTAGTATCCGCCAGAATCATGCGAGGTCCACGGCTTGGGAGGCACGAGCATGGGAAGGTGGCGAGGGTGTAACGTCTCGGAGATGGAATCCTTGTCGAGACGCTTGGCGACGACCTCGTTGAGCTTGATGACGCCGAGCTTCTTTCCTCCGAGGTACTGGTAGGTGGAGTAGAAGGCAGGCTGGTCCTCCTCCCAAAGGATGCCGTCGCGGTCGGTGGCCTTGCGGTTGACGGTGGCCACCTGCATGAGGTGCTGTACCAAGTAGCTTCCGACACGCGCACGAGTGATCTGGGTCCACTTGGGAATGGACGACATGACGCCCTGCTCTTCCTGCTGCTTTTGCCACTCCTTGATCTCGCGACGGGCGGCAAAGTCGACGAGGCCGCGTTTCTTGAGCGCTGCCTGTGCTGCCTGGGCGTTTTGGAAGATCTTTGGGTTCTTGCGGATGACTTCGGAATGGTACTCGGTCTCGATGGCGCGGCCGACCTGCAGCAAGGCACGGGTGGTCTTCATGCCGTCGGAGACGCCACCGTTTCCGCTCATGCGCATGAGCTCGAGGATGGTGATGAGAGCGAGCTTGGACACGGGGAGAAGGCGGAGGAAGGGCAGCATTTGCTGTTCGTTCGGAAGCATGGCCTTGGTTGCGTGCACGTCGTTCTTGAGGTCGGAGTCGAGGCGATCGAGGTCCTTGTTGAGGGCGGTTTGCAGCTTGTTGTACCAGTCCCACATCCATTTCTGGAGAGGCTTGGATTGCAGCGCGCCGGTGGTTTGCAGGCCGAGTTCTTCGAGCTTCTCGGCAGAGTGCTCGAGTCGCTTGCGCGCAGCCTCGACGGCGCTGTGCTCGAGCCACTTTTGGCGCTCGTAGGGGTCGCTGATGGTGCGACGGGCCTCCTGGACGATGGAAAGGTTGCCCTTGAGCGAGGCGAGGTTGAATGGCATCTCGCCTTCCTTGTTGTCGGGCTCGTTGCCCAGGCGACTCGCCTTGGAGGTGGTCTTGACGGGCAGAAGCTCGGGGACGTCGGCAAGCGGATCGTGATTGGAAGGCAGTTCGCTAGACTGAGCCTCGGAGAGCACTCTGCGGCCTTCGAGGATGCTCTGGGCGGTCTCGAGTTCCTTGAGCATGCCGGTCTCGCCCATCTGGTTGGCGACGGTGGTGAGGCTGCGAAGGACGACCTCTGCGTCTACTTCGCCCTCGCGAGATTGGTCGACGCTGGTGGATCCGAGAGGGCCGGTGACGTCGGGGTCCTCCGCGGATTGCGGGTTGAAGGCGGGCGAGGTGAGGATGCTGTCGAGGCCGTAGTCTGCGCGCTTGATGGAGAGGACGAGGTCGTTGAGGGCTGGTGCTGTGGAGGGATAGCGACCGGAGCGCTGGAGGGCGACGATGCCGCGGGCCATGATGGCATAGGTGGCCGGATTGGGGCTCGGGTCTGGCGAGGGTGGCTGATCGAGCTCAGCGGCTCTCGAGGCGTTCTCCATGTCTCTCCAGAGCTCCCAGGCGCGGGTGAGCCATTCGGCGGTGCCTTCCAAGGACTCGGCCTGGTAGGCCTTTCGAAAGTAGGCCTGGAGCATGGAGTTGTAGGTCCACACTTCGATGGGCGACTGGTAGGCGCCGAGCTCGCCGAGGTCTTGGTGACGGTCGTTCTGGTTGACGATGCCTTGCGCGAGGCGCTGGCGGAGCTCCCAGAGTTCGCGGGAGCGAGAGGCGGCCTGGGTGCGGAGGTCTGCGAAGACCTTGTGTGCGCGGCTGATGAGGCCGGTGCCGAGACAGGCCTTGAGGATGCTGACGTACTCTACGGCCTTGTTGGCCGGATAGTAGGACTCATCTGCGCTGCTCATGGTGAGACCGGAGAGGTCGCCAAAGGAGAGGCCGGCCATGGTATCGCCGAAGAGCGAAGGCGAGGTGGTAGGGATGGGAGTTCCTGCCTTGGTTTTGGGCTGGAGTTGGCGTCTGAGCAGAGCGGAGCGTTCTGCGACGTCCTGTGGCAATGGGGTGGGTAGGCGGGTGAGAGGGGAGCCTGTTGCGAATGCGAAGGGCATGAATCTGGAGCGGCGATCGGAGCGCGACGAGGATGCTGAAGGATGGGATGATGACGATGCTTGGGAGGCGGTGGAGCTTGATGATGCGGCGGAGGAGGCGGCGGAAGACGAGTCATGAGGCTCCTGATGGTCGACATGCGTCTGTGCTGCTGGGATCGCCTGACTGCGAGGGCCCTTGGTGCTGAATGCCAAGGACTGCGGCGCGAGAGGCGAACGGCGAGCTAGCCAGGCGGGTGGCGCAGTCGCGCTTGTGGATGGGAGACGCATGCATCTTGTCGAAGAGGTGGATGCGGAGAGGACCGAGGCGGAAGAGGCTCTTGCGAGCGAAGCCTGTTTTGCGATCATGGTGATCTATGGTGGATGTTGCCCCAGAGTCGTACGGATGTCCGGTGGCGGAATCGCAAGGGAGCCTAAGGCCGTTTTTCCAGAGGTGGTGGCGGGCAGCGGTGGATCCGAGATGGTGGCCACGTCCGCACTGGAAGAGGGCGGTCTAGAAGACTCGAAGGCGTGTCTTGTGACGCTCGTGGATGAGCGATGGGTGCGATCAACGCCGGGTAGGGATGGATGGTGGATGGAGGAGGGAGTGCATGTGAGAGTGCGTACAGGAAGAAGCCGAGGTGGAAGGCAAACGAAATGTCGACTTTTGGCTCTCTTTGCTAACGGCTTTCTTCTCTCGGGCTGAGCCTTGGAAAAAGCCCACACGACCCGACAAATTCCTGGCTGCAGTGGAGGAGGAGGCAAGGAAAAAAAAAAAAAAGTTGATTTTGGTCCGGACCCTCCTCCACAGCGTTGCGGGAGAGAGTCAAAAAGTTCGCATCGAAAATTTCGCTCAGGGCCAGGCTGCGGCCCTGAAGTGCGGCAATCGGGAATGCAATGCACCGAATCTGGCGATGTGCGCGGTCCTTTCAATCTCACATCGTTGCGAGGAAATTACGCCCAAAAGGGGCTCGGCCTCCACAAACCCCGCTCTCGCTGGTGTGATGAAGCTCCATCGTATGCACGGCTGCAGCAGTGTGGCCCGCGAGCCGTTTGCGGCTGTGCCGTGCAGAAGAAGAACAGTCGAGAAGGCGTGTGCGTTCTGCCATCGGCCAGTCCGAACACTTGCGTGTGATTTAATACAGACAGTGCGTCCGCTTCCGCTCGTGTCTGTTCCAAGACGGCGGCGAGATGACGGGCGGCATTCCGGTTGGACCGCCTTCCGACATTTCCAACTTGCGTCGCTTTCTCGCACTGCAGCGGTGTTGGGGGTCCATTTGCGGAGCATGCGGATGTGGATGTGTGGCTGTGGCTGTGGGCGCGCCGAAATTCCATTTCATGAATCGGACTGCCCGGCTGGGAATTTGCACCCTCTCTCATTTTGGTGTCGCAGTGACAGGTGGAGATGCGCATGGTCGCGGTGGGCGGGCGGAGCTGCGCAGTGCAGTTGCAGATGCAGTGCAGTGAGCGAGAAAGCGCTCGATTGACGGGGACCCATCGGCGCCTCCATTGCAGCCAAAGACCAGGACCCACACCATCTTCCAAACGCTCCTCCCTCTACCCAGCTGAGACCGACGCAACTGGCCATCCTCATCCTCCTCATCCTCGCGCTTGTGTTTCGCCCATCACCGGCTCCTCGATCGTTGATCTTGCGACCATCCGTAGAAGCAAGACGACGGCGCCCCTACCCACCACGACCTCCCGCTCTCGACTCTGCCGGCGAGCAGCGGCTGATAGGCACGTCCGATACGCACGTCGGCCTCTCCCGCCTTCCGACACCAATCCTACAGCTCGTCTCTACTCTTGCTTGCGCTTCGACTAGATCTGAATCGTTGCATCGGCTGGGCTTCCGACGCTCTCCTCCGCTGCTTCAGCCTGCCTCTGCCGCACATTGATCAGCCAGCATGTCACCGGCACCCATCCGCAGAAAACTCGTCATCGTCGGCGACGGCGCATGTGGAAAGACCAGTCTACTCTGCGTCTTTGCCATCGGCGAGTTCCCGCAGGAGTACGAGCCCACCATCTTTGAAAACTACGTCGCAGAGATCCGACTCGACGGCAAACCCGTGCAGCTTGCGCTGTGGGATACCGCAGGCCAGGAGGAGTACGAACGGCTGCGTCCGCTCTCGTACTCGCAAGCACACGTCATCCTCATCGCATTCGCCATCGACACGCCAGACTCGCTCGAAAACGTACAGGTGAAATGGATGGAGGAGGTGCGTCAAATATGCGGTCCCTCGGTGCCCGTGCTGCTCGTCGGCTGCAAGAAGGACCTGCGCGAAGATGCCATCGCCAAGGGCAAGCCCGTCGAGGGCCACTACGTCGACCGCAACCACGCCAAGCAGGTGGCCGCCCAGATCGGCGCACGCTCGTATCACGAGTGCAGCTCGCTCAAGAACCACGGCGTCGACGCCGTGTTTGAAGCCGCCACGCGCGCCGCCATGCTCGTCCGCAACGCAGGCGCCTCCTCCGGCGGCGCCATCTCCCAGAGCAAGACCAAAGAGGCATTACACAACGACGCTGGCTCGTGCAGGTGTGTCGTCCTCTAGACCCTTTTGGCTCTTTCGCCTCCTCGTCCGCTTCCAGCCCCCCTTCTCTCTCTTCGCACTGTCTCCATCCATCTGCATATCGGCCGCTCACCCACTTCTGTACACTTTTGCACGCCATCGCACGCTTTCGTCGCTCGCCTTTCCCGCTCAATGGTACGCCATCTGACCGTTGTCCAAACGTTCAAGCCACGTGACGAAGATCTCTGAGATTGCTCGAGGCATGTCTATGCCGTGACGAAGAGTTCGGCTGTTGCGGAAGGGAGCACGAAAAGGAAGCGAGAGCAAGGTCAGCATGCGTGAGGCAAGGCAAGCAGAAGCAAACGAGGACAACTTACGTGTCTGGTTCTTGACGTATTCCGACACCTCTTCCACCTTTGTGCACCACGACTTGAGGCGTGCTTGGAGCGCCTGGATCTGGCCGTGGTCCAAGACGCGCGGCTGCACCCACGTGATGCGCGCCAGCTGCTCCACCTGGTCGAGCGTGCCCCGGATGAGCTTGAGGCTGAGCGCCTTCATCACCAGATGCTCCACCTCGTCCACCGGCAGCTTGGTCTCGGCTGCGATGCTTGCGAACGCAATCGTGCGGTCGTCGGCCGAGCGCTTGAACACGCTCTCGATCAGCGCCATCAGGCAGATCTTCTGGCGCAGGAACGGCAGATTCTCCGCCAGGATCGCCTCCTTGGGCAGATGCGGCGCCAGTGCCTCGAATCGACCAATGTCGCCCGCATTGAAGGCAAACAGCAGCTCCGAAAGCCACGAATGCTGCTCGCTCTTGCCCAGCGACGCCAGGATGGGATGCAGCAGAAGCTCGCCAAAGTTGTAGATGGTGTCGCCCAGCAGCGCCGAGATGCTGAGATCGTGCGCGCGCTGCACGCGCGCCTCGTCGGTCAGATCCACGTCCACGTTGACGCACGCTAGGTAGAGCAGCGAGTTCTTGTAGTAGTTGGCGTACTCTGCCTTGGCCTTGTAAAAGTCGCCGCATACGCGGTAGTAGCTTGCGTGCACCGCCGTTTCCACCGCGTCAAAGCCGTCGAGGATCTTGCCGCACTTGTCCATAGCCGCCTTGGTGCCGTCCCCGTCGCCGAGCAGCAGCTTGAAGTGCGCCGCCTCCATCAGCGCGTACACGTACGCATCCTGCGAATCGGGCGAGTCGAGCTTGGTGGCGAGCTGCTCCAGGAACTCGAGCGCCTTGGCCGGCTCCTGGTACTGCCGTGCCACCTTGACGCCGATGGCGGCAAGCTGCAGCTGGTTGATCTTGGACGAGAAGCGCTTCACAAACTTGTCGTACAGGTCGATCTGGATCGGAGGCGTTTGCGAATCTGGGTGGTTGAGGAACTCTTCGATCGTCAACGTGAGCTGGTACCACAGCTTGCGCTCGTGCAGCTGGCGGAACTTGGGGTAGTAGGACTGCAGCGACGCAGGCGTCGACGATGACGAGGCTGCCTGCTCCAGGTACGACTCGTCGGCGTTGTCCACGTCCATCTTGGCTGAAGACGCCATTTTGGGTCAAGGGGCGCGCGCGTGTGGTGCTGGATGTGGTGCGCTGGGCGGCGACGTCCTGCGGATTGATGGAGATGCTGCTTGCCTCACTCTTGTGAGAAGGATGTCTCGGGCACTGGGCGGATGGTTAAGCGGGAAGGTGAGTCGTGGATGAGAAGGTTGAATGGCAGTCGAGACAGGTGTTGGTCTGAACGTCACCCGACAGCCGCTACTTCGTTACGCGTTTTCGATCACCTCCACTTTTGCAAGATGCTAGCTTGTTCGCTCTAACAAGCGCTAATTTTCCCGACTCGCCGGCTTTTTCGCCGGGCCGCGCGAAGCTCACCGGCGGACCCCGCAAAAGACCAACACTTCAGACGACATCCCACCTGACCATCACTCGAACCAGCACAAGCCTGCAAAGACGCGACGTCTATCGTCACCATGGCGAAGGGTACAGATCCTGCGCCTGATAGTGGCAAGACGCAGACGCAGAGGCACGGCGTGCTTCAGCCGAACTCCGCTCCAGCCAAGTCAGGGCGACGACTCCGGCGCTTCCTGGTCGTCGTGGCGGCCGCAGTTCTACTGACGAGCTTGTGGACGCTGTCATCGTCCAAGCTCCATGCAACCCACGGGCACTCTCCGCTCGAAGTGCTCCCTGAGCACTACGTGATCTGCTCGCCGACGCAGCAAGGTCGACTCCATCTTGGCGATGCCGACTCCGGCTCGATCTACACGGGCGACGAGCAGCAATTTGCAGAGCAACAGGGGTTCGCGCAGTGCGTCGGTGTGGATTCGGGAGTCATCACGCATGTCGGAGCTGAACACGATGTCCTCGACGATTTCTGTGCCGAAAGTGCCAGTCCAACGTCGCCTCGGCCTGGCAAGCCACAGCAGAGGCGCCGCCCGCACAGCAACAAGGCAGCACGCCTCGCTCGCCGCTCCGGTACCCACAACCAAGACGGTGCTCTCAAGAAGCACGCAAAGTGCGAGGTACGCAGGCTGCGCTATGGACAAACGCTCTATCCCGGCTTTCACGATGCACATGGTCACATTCTCGACTACGGCTGGTCGCGCACGGTGGCCAATCTGGTGGGTGCCAAATCGGTCGACGACGTAATCCAGCGACTTGAGGATTATGTTCGCTCGAAACCGCACCTGATGGCATTCGCGCTTGCGGACGACTCGTCGGATGTCGGCCTCGATGCGAAGGAGGCGCTGCCGTGGATCGAAGGCATCGGCTGGGACCAGACCAAATGGTCGCCTGCCGCATTCCCCACGGCGGCCGATCTCTCGCGCTCGCCGCTGCTGCGCCGCTTCCCCGTCGTCTTGCGTCGCGTCGACGTCCATGCTCTCTGGCTCAGCCAGGTGGGCCTCGATATGGTCGTGCGCGGCGCCAAGGGTTTCCCTCGCACGCCAGCCGAGGATGACAAGGTACAAGGAGGGCTCGTGGTCAGGGATGACTACGGCGACCCCACCGGAATCCTCATCGACAACGCCATGAACTTTGCCTACCAGGTGGTACCCGAGTGGACGGACGAGCAGCGCAAGCTGTTCCTCGATGCAGCCACCGAGGGTCTCCTCCGCGTCGGAATCACGGCGGTAGGCGATGCAGCGACCGACCTCAAGGCAGCGTCGTTCTACCGCGCCATGGACGCGCAGGGTCTACTGCGCTTCCGCATCTACTCGATGCTCGCCTGTCCGCCAGGCGAGAGGCGCTGCGCGCACCGCATCGAGCAGATCCGCCCCACCTCCGCCGTCGGCGCCAACCACACCATGTTTACGCTGCGCGCAGTCAAGCTGTTCAACGACGGCGCGCTCGGCTCGTGGGGATCGGCCATGTGGGAAGACTACGCGGACAAGCCGGGCGAGCGTGGTCTACTGCTGATCCCAGAGCACGAACTGCCTTCGCTCGTCGAGTACTGGCTCGAGCGCGGATGGCAGGTGTGCACGCACGCCATTGGCGATCGCGCCAACACGCTCACGCTCGACGCATACGAGGCGTACCTGCGCTCGCATCCGCATGTTGCCGCCGACGAGCTCCGGCCGCGTGTGGAGCATGCGCAGCTGATGAAGCCCAGTGATCTTGGGCGGTACGCCGAGCTGGGTGTGATCGCGTCCATGCAGCCCACGCACTGTACCTCGGATATGGGATACGTCGAAAAGCGCATTGGCCGCGAGCGCGCATCGCAAGGTGCGTACGCGTGGAAGTCGCTGCTGCGCGCCAATGCCAGCCTGGCGCTCGGCTCCGACTTTCCCGTCGAACTGCCCGATCCGCTCCACGGCATCTACTCGGCCATCACGCGGCTGGACGAATCCGGCGACTCGCCCCACGGTGCTGGCGGGTGGTATCCGCATGAGCGACTCTCACGACGAGAGGCACTCCGAGGATTCACGCAGGACCCTGCATTTGCGCAGTTCGAGGAAGCTATGGCGGGCAGTATCAGCGTCGGCAAACGAGCTGACTTTACCGTGCTCGATCGCGACATCCTCGACGAGCAGGCCGTGAGCCCGATCATGCTGCGCAATGCAAACGTCGACGCTACGATAGTCGGCGGCAAGGTCATGTTCGATCGATTCATCGCCGCGACCTCGTCGAAGGATCGTGGCAGCAGCTCCTACGGAACGCGATTTGAAGTCGCCATGCGGGCGGTATGGGAGGCACTGCTGGCACGAATACCGGCGTTCAACTCGGCTACACTTGCATGGACACTGTTGGTTGTAGGAGGCATTTGGGTGGTGGCCGGCTCGCACGCGAGTGAGCCGTACCAGACGCTGTCGTGTCTGGCGCTCAACGTGCGCGCGCCCACGACGGCGTGGATGAACATGGGATTCTGGACGCCGCAGCTCTCGCGTCGCGAGCTCGACTTTCCAGTCGCATGCCAGACGCTCGCCGAACAGCTGTACACCGCAGCCGGAGTCAGACCGGGGCTCAAACTTCTCGATGTCGGCTGCGGTGCGGGCGAGTCGACGCTGTTCCTGCTCGACAGATTCGCACCCACACTGCTGCATGCCGTCACGAGTCTTCCGGACGAGGCTGCGTTTGCTGCCGAGCGCCTGCAGCTCCAACTGGCGGAAAATAAGCCGGCGCCAGAGGTCAAGGTGTGGGCGCGGGATATCCTCGACTGGCTCAGAACGGACGAGGGGGCTGGCGAAAAGTACGATGTGATTCTAGCTCTGGACTGCGCATTCCACTTTAGCGATCGGCCCGAGTACATCCAGCTAGCATCTCGACGCCTCAACCCGGGTGGGCGGCTGGCATTCGTCGATCTGCTGTCCGCCTATCCTGCACCTCGCGATGGCGCAGCGAGGGTGCAGCTGGGTCCGCTGCCTTTCCCGCAAGAGGCGCCGTCGGTGGTTGAGCGCTTGAAACACATGTTCACATGCACGCTCGCATCGGTGAAGCCAGCCAACCTTTGGCCCGTTGACGCCTACCACGCGGAGCTGGTCAAAGCCGGATTTGCGCCCGAGCAGGTGATGCTGCGCGACATTACCGCCGACGTGTTTCCGGGCTTTGCACGCTTCCTGCGCGGATTTGCGACCGAAGGCGCGGCGTGGAGAGGCGGCGGCTGGACCATGCGCAAGGGCTTGGGCGCGTTCAGCAACGTCGTCCGCGCGTGGAGCCAGGAGGGCGGCCTGGTGAGGTGCTTCATCGTCGTCGCGCAAAAGTCTGCCGACGAGCAGCGGCGCGCTTGACAAATTACCTCTGAACAATACAAGTTTGGCAAAGAGTATTCTGTCGAATGGGCTGTGTGTCTTGCCTGAGCTGAGGTATGTGGATCAGCTCTGCTGCTCGTTGTTGTTGGGATCCGCCTTGAGGCTCTCCATCCTGGCGTTGTTGCGCTTTGCGAGCAGACGCAGCGACCTGTCCTTTTCGATCTGCGACATGGCGCCCCAGTTGGCGATGCGCGAGATGGTGCCGTCCGAGTTGACGATCATGGGGCCGAGATGGTCGAGCTTGATCACGTTGGGCTGAGCGTCGGCGGTGGCGTCTCCAGGTGCGGGCAGACCCAGCGGAGCTGCCTTGGAGGTTTCATTCGGCTGCGAGGCGTCGGACATGGTGTGCGTGCGTTCTTCCGTGTTGCGGGATGATGGACGAGAAGAAAGATGAATGCGCAATCCGCCTCCACATGTAGCCAAACCAACACCCTGACAGCGGGCCAGCGCGTCGTTGGACCCTTCCACTGCGACCCAGAAGCTTCTTCCAAAATTCACGCACCGGACCCTTCAGCCGTGGATCGATGGCTCATCTAGGGCGGGCACACAGTTTCATCAAAGAATGTTGCTCTGTATTGTATGCTGAGAGGAGGAACTGCTAGTGCTGCAGCTCGCCCTTGGCTGATGCCTCTGCGACCTTGGAGAGAATGTGCACCTGGTCGGCGACCTTTTTAAGCGTGGCGAGGACGCGGCCGTTGCCCTTTGTGAAGCTGTACTCGTGGTACTGCAGCCCCCACTCTTTCGCAAACGGGACGACGAATCGATCGCGCAGCTCGCGCAGGTTGTGACGAGGTACGCGCGGGAAGAGATGGTGCGATACCTGCATGTGCAAACCGCCGTGGACAAAGTCGAGCCAAGGAGGGCAATCGACGTCCATCGTGGTACGGATTTGGCGAGAGGCAAAGCTCTCGCTCAGACCAAGATCGTCGCACGACTGTGCAAAGTGCGACAGGACGATCTGGATGTGCAGCGGCGAAGTGACGACGTGCGAGATGACGAGGTAGGCGATGCGGACGGGCCAGGTGGGTAGCGAACCCAGCAAGCCGTACCCGTACCACGTCCAAAAGGTGGCGAGGCCAACGAGCTCGAGTGCCCACCACCGGTCGCGGCGTGCCTTGGTAGCCAGGAAGCCGTACGAGTTGGCATAGAGGTTGAATCGGCCAAACGCCATGACAATGTAGTAGAGCTTGTGCTGGTGCTGGAGGAAGAAGCGGCTTGGCGCATCGAACTCGAGTAAGCGGCGATAGTACGACGACCACAACCCCAGCGGTCTGGCGGGCTTGGCCTGCTCGTGCTCGGTGAGAGCAGCATTGTCGGCGCTGATGACGGTTGTCTGGCCGGCAAGGACGAATTGCGGCGAGATGGCAAAAAAGGGCATGTGCTGGATGTCTGGGTCGTGCTCGGGATGGTTGGTGACGAGATGGTGGACATCGTGGTTGTCGCACCACCATCCGATGCTGAGGCCTCCGATAAAGTCGGCGATGGTGGTGCCGATGATGCGATCCCATTGCCAAGAGTGCGTGATGCCGCTGTGACCCGAGTCGTGGGCTGAAAAGGTGAGCTGGTGCCAAAAGAGGCCAAGGAAGAAGCTCGAGAGCAGGAAGGATGCCGTCGACGCTCGAAGGAGAGTGCCGGCCGAGTCTGAATCGAGTTGCAGCTGCGCCTGTCCGCGTGCCCAGAAGGCATAGGCGATGGAGCCGAGGGCGAGGTAGCGCGCCATCTCGCGAGCATAGCCAGCCGGACGAAGCGTGTAGAGGCCGGCGTCTTTGACCTGCTCGTGCAGCTGCTGATAAGCGTGGGAAATGCGCTTCTCCCGCTCGGCGTCGATGCCGTCTGGATTCGGAGGAGGCTCGAGGAGGCCCACGGGAAGCGGGAAGCAATTGGGTCGATCCACCACGAGAGTAGAGGCTGTACGGGCAGCACGCGCCTTGTCGGCCGCATCCGAGCGCTTGACGGCGGAGCCGACGACGAGGTCATGCACGAGCGCCTCGTCTGCGCTCCCGTCAGAGGAGCCGTCGGTGTCGGAAGTGCCGGCCGAGGTGGCGGGCGTGTTGCGATGGCGCCACATGCCCACCTGAGCATGCGGATGGTCGAGCTTTCCCTTGCGATATCCGAGCTGAACTGGCGGCACGAGCGGCGTGTAGTTGTCCCAATCGGCCTCGTCGAGGTGGGCGATCACGAAGCGCGACATGAGGCGCGAGATGGTGTGTTCGGAATGGTACGCCTCGATCTCGTCGGTCGCATCACGCCCGACAAAGTGCAAGATGGCGAGTTCGCCACCGGGATGGTTGGCTAGCCAGCGGTCGAGCTTGTAGATCTTTCGGCGATGCAGCACCAGCGTTTCTCCTTGAGCGATGCGTTGCGCCAGTTGCGAGCGCGTCATCGTCCTGCGTGGACGCGCAGTGCTGGCCTTGACATCGCTGTCGGTGTGCACCGAAGCGGCCCTGCTGGGGCCGACAACTTGAGTCATCGTGAGAAAGCCTCGGCAGATGGTCGACGGAAGCGTATCCAGGTCGAGCGAGCAGCAAGGTCAGGAAGATTCAAAGCTCGCCACAGCGCGGTTTGGCACCGCCGAACCTTGACGGGGTCTTTCTGTTCCGAGTCTAATTCGCCAGCGGCACACAACGCTGCTGCACCCACTCACGCTGTCTCGCGCATGCCCTCTCTGCGCACGCACGTCCGCTTGCGCCCAAAGATCAAACATTCGAAGGCATTTTTTTCCGCCGTCACATCGTCAACGCACTTGATGCGCAGGGATCACATTGAGCCTCATAGCCACGGCTCAAGCCTCTCACTTGCTCTAGCACTTTGCGTCTGTGCCGACGTGGGCGTAGTCAAGCAAATTGCCTCGGTCGTGGCTCGTACCCAGTGTACAATACAGAGCGACTGTGCAACACAGCTTTGAGATGCGATTATACGAAAACGAGATGTAGATACTTCGAAGAACAGGTGACCGGCATCACCACTTGCGGCCGAGCTAAAGCCAGGAAAAGGAAAGGGATGATAAAGATGCTAAGTGGTCAGTTGGCGAACGCCTTTCGTACTAGATCCCTCGAGCTCCGCAAACTTACCTTTTGCTGAACGCACGCCTTGAAAGCGAGGAACTCCTTTGAGCACATGTTGCGCTCGATATTCTCGTAGTTGGCCGTGACGCACTGGCCGTAGATACGCGCCTGTAGCGCAAGAGCAAAAGTAAGACGTGGGCGTGAGCATGAGACTGGGTGGCGGGGGTCGAGCCACGAACGCCAACTTACCTCGGCAGAGCACTTGGCAGCGGCCTTGGCAAACGTCTGCACGGGCGCTACATCGCGCTGCTTGATCGCACCGGGCCTCATGAGCGCAGCCTTGGGGCAATCTTGGTGCAGATGATATGAAGGATGAAGGATGGTTACGATACAAAGATGGCGGCTGACAAAATGCAAGGGGTGGAGGTGTGGGCTGCGACCCGATACACAAGCCCTGCCTTGCGGAGATCGGGTGTATCGCCGTCGGAAGAAGACAAACCGGCCGAATGGAAAGCGTTTTGCGGGTCAAATCACGAAGTGCGCGTGGTGCTCACCTGCAGCTGTCGGAAAAATGGCGAGTGACAAAGAGAGCTGCGTGGCGCAAAAGAGAAGGACGTGCCTGAGCGCATTCTCACACAGCGTCGCATGGGGGCGGGCCAGGGTCCACGCGCGCTTCCCGCGAAACCCACACTCACGACTTGGATTTGATTCATTTGGAAGCCGAACGAGCCGTGTGGCAGGCGAGCCGACGATGGCTTCGGAAAAACCCTGCATGGCACCCTCGGCCTCTCGGTTCAGCACGCCAGCCTAGGCCAGGCCAAGGTTGACTGGAACTCGAGACGATTCAGCGTGCTTCTGTCGGCTGTTCTTGTGGTGCTATTGCCGGCCGTTGTCTCCCTTGGGCGCCGCTTGTGCCTGCCTTTGAGATCCGCACACAGCGTTTGATGCTACCACCATCTCTGCCATCCGTCACCGCGCCCTCTCTCCGCCATGCCGTCGCCCGCCAACACCGCCGAGCTGTTCGCAGAGGTGGCTGACCCGTTCCTGCGCCACTGCCTCAAGATCGTCCAGACGACGTCGACCAACTTTGTCTACATTGGCTCGGGCGCAAAGATTGCGTATCGCTGGCTCGATGTCGACCCGGAAGCTTTCCACATGATCGCCTGCGATGCAGAGGCTGCTTCCGCCTCCGCCTCGGCAGCACCTACTCCCGTCCCACCGAAGCGCTCCGAGGTGCCGCTGCTTCTGCACTGCGACTTTCGCGCGGGCATGGACATGTGGGATCCGCTCTTCCTGGCGCATCTGGTCAAGGCGCGTCCGCTGATCATCTTCGACCCGTGCCACTGTGGCCGCTCGATCTCGAATCGCGACACGCGTCCGTACATGGGCTCGTTCTACAAGTGGGCCAAGCATGCCGTCGCGATTGCCGACTCGCTCGGCGTGCAGGAGTACGACGTGCTCGGTTTCGCCATGGGTGGCGCGGCTGCGCTGCTCACCGCGCTGTACCCGAGTCCGGCGACTACTCGCGTGCGCAAGATCGTCGCGGCGGCTACCACCGGCCCTGCCATCTCGGCACGGCTGTACGAAGAGTGCTCGCGCAGCTCCATGTCCATCCCCTGGCCGCGCGACGACTGGAACTTGATGAATGCGTCGCGCCTTTCACTCAACGACGGCACCAAGCCGGACGAGGTAAAACAGGCGTTGAAGCATACCTTTTTCACCGACTCGCAAGCTGGGCAGCTCGCGCTCGAGCAGCACTGGGATCGCATCAACTCGTTTGCGCAGTATCGGTCCAAGCTTCCGTCCGAGGCGCCGTTCATCGGGTTGCTGGAGGACCGCCGCGAGCTCGGACCTCTGCGCTGTCAACGATTGGCGTGGCGCAGCTGGGAGACGCTTCCGCAGCAGCGCGGAGGCGGATACTTTGACCCGATGGCACGCATCAATGTGCCTGTGCTGGTGATGAATGGCGTCAACAATACGCTCATCCCCGCGAGCAGGAGCTGGGAACTGATGTGTCGACTGCCGAAGCCCTCGCTCAACCTGTATGAGGACTCGGGTGCAGGGTTCATCTGGCAGTATCCGGAGCGTGTGGCGCGCGACATCAACCACTTTTTGGATTACGACCATTCGAACCTGCAGCCGCAGATCCTGCCTTCGGCTTCGCTGCCCAAGCCAACATTGCTCGCGCAGCCCGCCGCTCCGATGCGTGCTGCTGCAGCATCGGCACAGCCGTCGCTTCCGACGGGACAGAGTGCGGTGCCACGCCCACCTCCCATCTCGCACCCGTACTTTGCGGATACACCGACAGGCCACCAACAGACGCACCAGCCGTATCTGCACAACTACCCGCCCGCTGCGCCGCCCAACCCGCGACCCGCCAAGCTGTAGTCGCGTCTCGCCTCGCTCCTTTGCTCACTGTCATGTTCTTGCTTTGGGAAAATTGTCACCGTCGAAGTTCACTTTCTGCGTGCACTCGCATGTGACCACTGAGCTTATTTGCGAGGTGGGGCTTCAAAACCTGTCTGATAGTGTGAATTGCGCTTGTATACAGTCATGTTGTGAGGGGAAGAGGGGGGACGCTAACGCGTTCGGGAGAGATCCTGGAAGGCGGCCTCGATGCAGTTCTTGATTTCGCGGTAGCTGACGACGAGGCAGCTGTGTTCGTCGCGCGAGGTGAGCATGATCTTTTCGTCGGTTCCCGCGTCGAGCTTGTTGAGGTTGGTGAGGATGTGGCTCAGATCCACCACGGGTCGGCCGGCCTCGTCGACGGCGTGGAAGACGTGATCGCGGAACAGCTTGATCACATACCGATCGCCCGTCTCGGCCCAGCGTGGATCGTGGTCAAACTCGGGCCGCTCGTTGATGAATCCAAACTTGCACAGCAGCCGCACCAGCCGCCCATTTTCCAGCTCCTTCATCAGCGAGTTCTCCATGAGATCCGTATAGTTGAGCGCCGAATCCATCTCGTCGGCACAGTGCGTTCCGAGCACCTTGACCAGCTCGCCCACGCTGCGTGCCACCTCGGCGGCTGGATCGTCGGCAGCGCCGCCGTCGTGCGGCGACGACGCCTGACCCACCAGCCACGCCACCACATTCTTGAGCTCGGCCGAGTAGCGTCCGCCAAAGATGGCGAGGCTCGACGCAATGTCGTTGGTCGCCGAGACGCTGTTGAGGCCGAGGCCGACGATGAGCGCGCCCAAATTGACAAGATCGTCGAGCTGCTGCGCCTGGAGCGCCTCGGATGGCGTCTCGTCCGGGTTAAAGGCGATCACGTCAAACACCGAGCAGCAGTTGATGCGCACGCGGTTTTTGGCGGTGCGCAGCACCTTGCTCGCCTCGATGCAGCGCGCAGCGAGGTTGCTGGCGTGGATGTTGCGCAGCGCCGAGGTGAGCTGGCAGAGGTAGCTCCACAGCGTGCGCTCGGGCACCTGCATCGACACGGGCTGCAGCCTTCCCGTACGGCGATCGGGCTGCGCCGCCTTGATGGTCATGTGCTCGGCGTAGAGCGTGGTGGCGAGCGGATGGTAGTCGTACACAAACACGATCGACTGGTCGCCAAAGGCGCGCGTGGTGAAGGCCTCGCGCACGCTGACGATGCTCGGATGACGGATGCGACGCCAGCGCTCCACGAGGCCGATGGCCGCCTCGTGCTGCAGACGGAATCCCTCGAGGCGGCGCAGGACGTAGCGCTTGCCGTCGAGCGTGCACGTGGCCTTGTACGAGTGGCTGCGGTATCCAAACACCTTGCTGTGGTCGCCCGAAGCGCCCGTAGCGCCGTTGGCACCGGGAGCGCCCATGCGCGGGTCGATGAGGCCGGGCGGCAGGCCCATGGAGGAAGGGGCGCCGGGGCCGGGATGCTCGAGCGGGACGAGCGAGTGGTAGACGTGCAGCTCCTCGGGCAGGTTGGGACCGCCGAGTTCGGGCGGTGGCACGCTTGCGAGCATGGCCTCCTGTTTGCGTTGGAGCTCCTCGCGCTGGTTGGGGTTGAGGAAGAAGGCGTTGGCGGTGAGGTGGTGCGGGTGGAGGTTGGAGACGTGCGGGAGGGGCGGAGCGTAGAGGTGGTAGTGGAGCGGTTGGCGGATCTTGGCGGCGCCGTTGGCGGCGGCCGAGTAGTAGTCGATGCCTCCGGCGAGTGCGAGGCCGGGTGGTGCCTGGGGAGGGGCGGGGTCGCCAAACTCGTTCATGTGCTCGTATGGGTTGTAGGCGCGCGGCTGTTGTGCGTTGTTGGCGGCGGGCGTGCCCATGTGGGAGTCGTGGGTGAGGGTTGGCGCGGAAGCGGAGTTGGTTGGGTCGAAGGCGCTGGTGTCTGCGTCGTAGGAAGAGGTGTGGTACATGTTGGGCGTCGAGGGACCATTGTGGTGGAATGCGTTTGGGGTGAATTCCCTGGTGTTGGGCGAGTCGATGCGCATGTCGTTTACGTCGGCCGCGACGTTGTCGAGGGCGGTGCGGGGCCCAGGCGCGGCGGTGGCGGCGGCGGAGATGGAGGGGGAGGAGCTTCCGATGGTCTTGGGTACGAATACGGCGGCAGCAACGTTGCGAGCGCTGAGCGCGCCCTTGAGCGGGCTGGAGGGCATATTGGATGGGGCGCCTCTGGACTTGTTGGGCGAGTTTGCGGAGGAAGCTGCCGAGGCTGCGGAGAAGGCGGGGGATCTGGGGTTGGGTTGTGTGGAGGCGGAGTTGTGGTCGAAGGGGCATCCGTCGTTCTGGTACTTGCAGTGGCCGTAGATGGCGATGTTGCGGCAGGGCTTGCGAGCGGTTGCGATGGCATTGGCGCCTACGGGCGATTTGGACGAATCGGGCTGCGATGCGCCGGTGTCCGAAGTGTCGTAGGGATTGTTGGGCTTGGACTGGGGCGGTGGAGTGGATGAGGCTGGTGCGACGATGGGGATGGCGGAGCTGCGCATGGGTCTTGGAGGCAGAGCGCCGCCGAACGAAGGAGGCTGCTGGTGTGCTGCTGCTGCTGCTGCTGCTGCTGTGGTCTGCTGCTGCTGCTGCTGCTGCTGCTGCTGCTGCTGCTGCTGCTGCTGCTGTTGTGGTTGCTGCTGTTGCGCGTAGGGCGGCTGGTGGAGGTGGTGGGGATGGTGGGGTGGGTGGTTGAGGTGTGTGGGTGGCGGAGGCTGGTGTTGGTGGGACTGCTGCGGGTATTTATGTTGCTGCTGGTGCTGGTGCTGGTGTTGGAGAGGCGGATGTGACTGTGAGTAGTGATACATTGCTGGTGATCGACATTGACGCGGTGGTGGTGGTGCAGGTCGAGGGATGCGAGCTCACCAACGGCCTCGAGAGCTGCGACGATGCGACGATGCGAGTGGACGAGGTAGGGGGACCACGATGGGAGTTGAGTAGCAGCAAAGGTGATGGTTATGGACGCCGATGTGACAGGGCCGATGGTGTGAATGCAGAGTCGGACGGACGGTGCAGCTCGTGGCTGCCTCGATCGAGCTCCAAAGGCGTCCGTCCGCCCGCAACCGAGCGCGTTGGCTCTCGCTCTCTCTCGCTCTCTCTCGCTCTCGTACAGATAGATGCACTGACTGCCCTCTCTCAGTTGAGCAGCTCGAGCCCGTCCGTTGGCAGTCGGCTCCCTCTTTGCCCTCAGCTGCCCGGCCTTTGGCGCTGCAGTCTACGCGACGCATCCAATTTTCGCATCACCAGCCAACGGATTTTTCGTCCTGATCCGTGTTACATCGCAAGTTCAAATTTCGAATTTGTTTCGGCCTTGGCTGTGCGAACCGCGTTCGACTCGACGGCTCAGTTGGTGGCGCTCAATTCCTTTGGCTCAGGAAGAAGTGTTTGATGAACCCTTTCGAGAGAGAGACGGAGGCAGAAGAGAGACAAAGCGAGAGCGCGACAGCGGATGCGAGTTGGCCACAATTCTCAGCCGCAACTCTCAGCCGCAGCTCTCATCTGCACCTCTGTGCACCCTTTGCGCGCCACTGCAGCTTCTTTGCCATCGTCAACCATCATCATCCACGACCAACCATCCAGCCAGCCAGCTAGCGCGCATCCACATTGTGATCCCGATTGCGCGTCTTTTGCATCAAGCCTCTGGCGCTGCACACGCTCGATTATGGTCTGCACCGCGCACTTGCTCTGACGGCCTCTCTCTCCAATAACCGCCATCTCCTCCGCGGCCAGGACTGTCATCCACACCGACACGACACAGCACCATGTCGTCCGATCAGGGCACGCCGCTGCCGCACCAGGCCACCGCCTCTTCCTCGGCTTCTGTCCTCAAATCCCCCTCCTCCTCCCATTCCGCAGCAGCATCCTTGCCACCGCCTTCACCAATCCCACCACCCCCACCCGCCTTCACCCCCTCCCCTTCTCCCCCGCCCCAGTCCACCACAGCAGCAAAGCTCGACAGCGCCTCTCCAGATCCGCACGCATCCGGCTCCACTTCGCCCGACTCCCTGTCAGCCCTATCCGCACGCAAACCAAGAGTACAATCACAGCCCCAGCTCGTCCAACACCTCCCCCTCGCACACGATGCCGCCATGGCCACCTTCACCGAAATCACTCACAACGACTACCACGACAAGAAACTCGGCAGACCACCAGGCAAATTCGACGACTACATGCTTTGCGACTGCAACCCTGCAACAGAGAATACTGACCTCGCCTGCACAGACGAGTCGGGATGCATCAATCGCATGACCCAGATCGAATGCTCCTCCTCCAAATGCAGATGGGGAAAGCTCTGCCGCAACCAGCGCTTCCACCGCAGGCAGTACGTAAACGTCGACATCGTACAAACCGAAAAGAAGGGCTTCGGCCTGCGCGCAGCACACGACATCCCAAAGGAGTCCTTCGTCTACGAGTACGTCGGCGAGGTCATGAACCAGCACACCTTCCTAGATCGCATGCAGCTCTACCGCACCGAGGGCATCCGTCACTTTTACTTTATGATGCTCCAACCCAACGAGTATCTAGACGCCACAAAAAAGGGCGGCAAGGGTCGCTTCATCAATCACTCCTGCAACCCCAACTGCTCCGTCTCCAAGTGGCAGGTCGGCAAACACCTCCGCATGGGCATCTTTGCAAAACGCAACATCGCAAAGGGCGAGGAACTCACCTTCAACTACAACGTAGACCGATACGGCAACGACGCACAAGAGTGCTTCTGCGGCGAACCCAACTGCGTCGGCACCCTCGGCGGCAAGACTCAGACCGACCTCAGCGGCATGGACGACCTCTTCCTCGACGCTCTCGGCATCTCGGACGAAGTAGAGCAGACCGAAGCCAAAGGTTCGCGTCGCAAACGCGGCAAGCGTCTCGACCTCGACTTTATCCCGCAAATGCGTCCCATCCAGGAACACGAGGCCACCCGCGTCATGACCGCCGCTCGTCAGGCCGGCCCCAAGCGCGAGATCCTCGAAAAGCTCCTCCGCAGGATGGAGATGACCACCGACGTCAACGTCCAAAAGTCGCTCGTCAAGCTTCACGGATTCATCCTCATGCAGTTCCTCCTCGAACAGTGGTGGAACGACCGTGACATTGTCCTCCTCATCATCAACGTCCTCGCCCGATGGCCCCTCATCGCTCGCAACAAGGTCATCGACTGCGGCATCGAGGATCAGGTGCGCACCACCGCCGAAACTTATCGCCCCAAGTCCTCCACCGCCACAAAGCCAGAACCATCCCTCCAATCTACCAAGCCGGACCCAGATGCCACGCAAGAAACAGCCGAATCGACACCACTGCGCATCGGCGCGCCGCCAGCAGAGGACGCCGAGGTGTCATCTCGCGCAGAGCATCTGCTCGAGGCGTGGAAGAAGCTCGACATGACCTACCGCATCGCGCGCAAGGATGCCATCAAGCAAGGCGCAGACGAGCCCAAACACGCCACCAACGCCACCAGCTGGATCGACCGTCGACGCCTTCAAGACCTCTTCGACGATCCGCTCGAGCTCGACCAGGCACAGGCGCCCAACGCCGTCTCCTCCGAGCTCGGTTCGGCGCTCTCTGGCGATCAGGAGCTGCGCGAGTCTCGTCCCGCTTGGCAGCCACCTCCGCCTCCGCCCGCGCAGACGTCCGATCCGCGCGCCAGCAGGCGATCCAACAACCCTTCGAACGGCTCAGCCAACTCCTTCCCGGCCTCGTTGGCGCCAACCGGCTTGACTGCGGACCAGCTCACCTCGGCACTCTCCTCGTCGCTCGCAAAGTCGCTGCCCGGGCTCGTCTCGTCGCTCCAGCAGCACGGTTTCCAGATGCCACAGCCGCAGTCGCAGCCCAAGCCGCAGCCCAAGCCAGAGCCACAACATGCGCCGCCAAAGGTCTCGGCTCCGCCCGTCGCCAAGTCGATCGAAGAGATCATCCGCGAAGCCAACGAGCACGAGGAGCGCGCACGCAAGGAGGCCGAAGCCGCCGCCAAGGCAGCGCGCGAGCTCGAGCTCAACGGCAATCTCAAGCCCGCATCCTCGTCGTCCTCCTCGTCGCGCAAGAGGCCGTCTTCGTCGTCTCGCCATGCGGACAAAAGACACAAGCCTTCGTCTTCTTCGGCGGCAGCGCGTAGCTCCAACGGCACCGATGCAGCTTCGAGTTCCAAAGCGGGCGAGGTGGCGGCGAGCAACGAGCGTCGGCTGCGCAAGCTGGTGGGTGAGGTGGTGGTGCGCCAAATGTCCAAGCACAAGGATGCGCTGGAGCGCGAGAGCTTCAAGCGCCATGCCAAGGAGCTCACCAACGTGATTGTGGACAAGGAGATGCGCAATCCCAAATCGTGGCCGCCCGCCAACGGCGCCACGCTCACCGAGCTCTCGAGCGACAAAAAGGCCAAAATGAAGAGCTTCGCCACCGAGTACATCGACAAGCTGCTCGCGAGAAAGGCCAAGGCAAGGGCCAAAGACACGCCGACCACCGACGAACCTGGATCTTCCAGCCATCCCGCCAACAGCAGCAGCGTCTAGCCGTCAATCTCAATTGTATTCTTAGCTACCATCCAACCTGGGACTCGTGGCTTTTGGAAAGGTGCTTTCAAGCGGATCTAGAAAGTGCATTTGGATTCGACGTTGACAGCGGTGGGGCTCAGTTGAGCAGGTACTGTCGCTGGAACCAGAGCGCAAGGGCGGCGACGAGGAGCGAGAGGAAGATGGTGGTGTAGAAGCCCATGCGCGTTTCGGCGATGAAAGCGAGTGCGCCGCTGGAGCGTGCAGCCGACTCGAGCAGCGCCTTGGCGGGGATGGGGATGATGCGCAGCGTGTTATCCGCGCTCGCCGAGACGAGCACGTTGGAGGCCGGGTTGAACTTGAGGCACGTGGGTGGGAAGTCGTGCGCGTGCAGGATCTTGAGCACCGGCCGCAACGTCTTTGCATCCAACACGCCCACCGACAGATCCGACGATCCATACGCCAGAAACTTGCCGTCCGCAGACACGTCGAATACCGTCACGGGTCGATCCGATACATGGCGCGTCTCGATGAGGTCCCAGGTATCCGCATCCCACGCGGTGACAAAGCTCTTGCGGATCTTGGCCTTGGGTCCTTTGCCACCTGCGGGCGCGGCATTGACAACTGTGAACAGCTTCTCCTTGCTCGCCTCGCCGCGACCAAAGCGCGCGGCACGGAAGGAGCACGGACCCTTTCCGCCCAGCGCCGGATTCTTGATGGTCTGGATCGTCTGCGCATATCCCTCGGCAGGAGCCGACGCCGCGTCGCCGTTGGTCGAAGCTGCGTCTGAATCGGGATCCGCAAAAGGGTCGGTGGCATAGACAACGAGCTTGGACGACGAGGTGAGCACCAGGTGCGTGTTGGAGTGCGAAAAGTCGGCGTCGTAGATCTCGGCCTTGTCAAAGTCGCGCGATGCGAGCGAGATCGAGGTATCCTTGGCTTCGGCGGCGGCGATGGCCGATGAGCTGGGCTCGCGCACGTCGTTCCACACTGGCGAGAGCGACGGATATCTGTGCAGCGAGACCTGGCCGTCGGTGCTGGCGACGGCGAGCATGCGCCCATCGGGGCTGAAGCTCACCACTTTGACGTACTCTTCCGGATCCTGGATGTGCAGCGACGACGATGCGCTCGCCAAGCTCAGCTGCACTTTTGCGCTTGTCGACGGCTTTTCCGACTGCGAGCTGGATGCGCTCTCAGCCTGTGGCGAGATGGCGTAGTCAAAGATGCGGATGGGCTGGTTGGAGCCGCTCTTGACCTGATCCGCGGTGCTGTTGATGCCGCACACCAGCTGCGACTTGGCCGTGTTGATCGCCATGGCCATGGGCGCATCCTCGTCCCTGGAGAGGCTGCACTCGTCGAGCTTGTCGATGGACTGCGATGCCAGATCGATGCGCGCAGCTACGACGGCATTGGTGACGCCCGAGCGACCGGCACCTCCTCCACCCGAGTAGACGATGATGTTGTCCTGCACAAACCCCACCGAGTAGATGGGCATCTTGGCCTGCACGGCAAAGTGTTGGGTTCGCGCCATCGTGTAAGTCCTCTTGACGAGTGCCTCGTGGCAAAAGATTCGATAATTGCAGAAAGCGGGCCGGATTGACAGTGGCGGATGCGGCAACGATGACGATGAGGACCAACCTTCTTTCGAATTTGGTCGTGGACGGTGCGGTGCAGTGCGCAACGGTGAAGCGCCGCCGCTGTGCTTTTTTTTTTGTGCGCGCCATGCAGACCATGCCGCACCAACAGCGTGCGATTTTTCTTTTTTTTTGTTACGCAGAAAGGTCGATGTAACAGCGTCGACCCGGCGCGACACTCGCTATCAAGCGTCATGCTCACTCGCTGCGTTATCAGGAGCAAGCAATCTAAACACCCCATCTCGCACCAGAGCTGCAGAGGACAAGCAGGAACAGAGATTCATGGCCTTTGCAGGTCGGCTGTTCGGTCCGCACTCTCCAATCGGCATCCTCATGCAGCAGGATAGGCGAGAGCCATGTGCGCCAGTGCCGTTGTTGCCGTTGGTGCCTGATCGGTGCTCGCCGTTTCATGTCCGAGCTCTCGCCTCGCCTATCTTGGGTGCCCACACCGACGCCGAGTCGCTTGGATCTTCGCATTCGCTGTTTGAGATCTCCTCGTATCGTCTCATGAAGCACAAAGCATCATCACAAGCATCCAGGGAGTGACCGGTCGCGATAGGACTCAAAGCGCTTGTCGGAGCATCAAAAAGCGGCGAGAGTGCCGGCAGATTGGTCATGAGACGTCGCCATGCTACACATCCGCCCGCTCCGCTCAGATAGCCTTGGCGCCGTTCAGATCCTTAAACCACCGTTCTCAAAATGGCGTCGCGCCGACGTCGGACCGACGACGCGCTGTTTTTTTTTTCGAGCATTCGCCGACCGTGTCCACAAATGCACCGCACATCCTCGCAATCAATCATACGTTGTACCACTCGGCTGTATCGCCCCATTCCCCCACGCCATGCTTCCCCGCACTTCCATCCCACTTGCATTGCAGCGCCCACAGCCCTCCTACCTTGGCAATGCTCGACACCCGCGTCCATGCACCGAAGATAACCTCGCTAACAACTTATCGCGATCCCTCTTCCCTCATGCACAAACGGACCGGTCAACTCGACTGCCCCGACCACCGAGCACCCACGCTTGGCCTTCTCCCTCAATGTACTACAGTAGCTACATCTGCCCAATGACAATCAATGCCCATGCAACGCCGATGCCACGCGCCTGCGCTTAAGGCTTGTCCTCCCTCGCCAGGGTCCTCCTCATCCACCTTCTCGCCCTCGCCTCTTCGCTCGTATATCTACCCCCTGTACTTGACCCACTTCTCGATCGTCCCCCGTGCTACTCTTCTCGCCCTCCACATACCCTCTTCCCACTCGAACCGCGCCAATTCCAACCTCACAAATCCATACCGCGCTAACATCGCTTGGATAGTGGCCCACCATGAAGGTCTCCTCCTCCTGGCGATATACTTCGCCTCTCTGCCAGGTCATCCTGGTCTCTTTCGTCTGCTTTGCGACGGTAGGCATGTTCAGTGCCGTATCAAATTTGGGAGCCGGCGGTACTCAGTCCATCACTCTCTCCAACATCACCAACGCCGTTCTCTATGCCCTCTTCGCCCTGACCGGTCTGGTATCCGGTTCTTTCAACAATGTCTTTGGTCCACGCATCACCCTCTTCGTTGGCAGTCTTGGATACGCCCTCTATCTCGCCGCGCTCTGGGTCTACCAGGAGAAGGCTCAAGACTGGTTCCTGGTGCTCTCAGGTGCAGTGCTCGGAATGTGTGCCGCACTGCTCTGGACCGCCCAGGGTTGCATCATGCTCTCCTACCCCCTTGAAGCCGAGAAGGGTCGCTCCTTCAGTATCTTCTGGGCCATCTTCAACAGCGGCTCCCTCATGGGCGGCCTCATCGCTCTCGGCATCAACCTCAAGCAGGGCGGCCTCGACGCCGTCAAGACCACCACTTACATCGCCTTCTTCGCCATCATCATGGTCGGTGTCGCACTCACGTGGACTCTCCTCCCTCCCAACCGAGTCGTCCGCACTGGTAAGTCTCAAATCGACCCTCTCATCAAGCACACACTGCGACGAGACAGACTGCTGACAGCTATTCTCCCACCAACTTCACAACCCTCTAGACGGCACTCTTGTGAAGGTTGAAAAGTCCAACACTGCGCGCCAGGAAATCCGCGCCCTCTTCAGCACTCTCAAGCGCCGCGAGATTCTCCTCCTCATCCCCATGATGTTTGCGAGCAACTTCTTCTACCCTTACCAGGTGAGTACCTCCGTTGACAGCCCCACGCCCAACGCGAGCCCAGCTGACGTCGGTTGCTGTACATTGCAATCAACAGGGCTCGATCGCCTTCAAGGTGTTCGACTCGTCTGCTCGTTCGGTCAATGGTGTGGTCAAATCGGCAGGACAGATCATCGGCGCGCTTCTTCTCGGCGTGCTGCTCGACAAGCTGCCCATGTCGCGAAGGAACCGCGGCATCTTTGGCCTGTCGCTCACCGCCATCTTCACCATCATTGCCTACAGCTGGGGCATCAAGTACCAGCTTCCCATCACCCGAGCCACTCAATGGCCCAAGAAGATCAACCACCACGACTCGGACTTCTCGGAGCCCATCTCGATCTTTGTGCTCTACGACATTGGCGATGCCTTCTACCAGGGTCTCGCCTACTGGATCATGGGTGCCATCACTAACGACCCCTTCGAGCTCGCACGATACGCTGGCATGTACAAGGCGGTCCAGTCCGCCGGAGCCGCCGTCGCTTTCGCCATGGACGCTACTCTGGTGCCTTACATCAACGAGATCGGTGCCGTGTTCGGCCTCATGCTCTTCTCATTCCCCTTTGCCCTCATCGTCATCCTCGGCATCCGCGAGTCCAACTACGAGGTCGAGAAGCAGGTTTACGTCGACGAGACTGCCGCGGAAAACACCAACGCGATCCACGTCCTCGAGAACGGCGCTTCAGCTGCGCCCGCCTTCGACCGCCAGTCGTCCGGCAGCAGCGAGAAGAAGGTCTGAGGTCATGAACGGCCTTCTCACAGTTAGACCCGCACGCGCGGATTCGACCTCTGTACAGTGTATCTCTGCACGCTCTCCTGTAAAGCTCTCTCGTCATTGTCACAAGAAAGGGTTTGATTTCCACACATCTGACTGGAAAGCTTGTTCGTGCGGAGCTCGCCTCGGCTGTCAAAGAGTGGCAGGACCCAATTTGCTAGCACAACGCCGCGTGTCACGTCAGCGACCTCCTGCTCCACTTGCGATCTGCAAGCCTCGCGGCCCGCACTGCACGTCATCCAAAGTGTCTCTGAGTCAGGCTCTCTCTTGATCATCTTCTCGGCGAAGGGCTTCGCTTCGCAAAGAGCAACCATCTACCTCTGAGCGCTGTTGATCTCTATCCGCCGCTCGTCACCGGCTCAAACTTGATCTAGACTTTAGACTTCGCATTCGACATGGACCGCATTCTGCAGCGGCTAATTTCGCAACTTCAAAGTGATGGAGCTCGCTCTCGAGGTAGCGCACCGGGATGGCTGCCTCGACTCTTGAACGACATTCCTGGCCTACCTGCGGAAGCTGTTCCGCACAAACGACCCAATCACGCAGACTTACAACCTCTGATCGCGGACGCTGCCTTTCACCCTGCAATCGAAGCGTGTCTGCATCTGATCAATGTGAGCACCACCGGCTCCGCTCGGTCGCGGAAGGGGAACTTTAAGAGTGACTAAAGTGCGGATTGTCTCTTATCCGCTCTTTGCAGGGGGATCTGTATTCCGCTCACTTCCTGGTGCGCAAGGCGCAAGGAGGAAGTCGCTATCTAGACTGGCTCCACGCCATCCTGCACAAGCTCGAAGGCGACTTTCGCAACGCAAAGATGTGGTACACTGACATGGGCAACAACAATCGCGGCGCTCTGGAACCGTTGTCGTCAGCGACTGACAAGGAAAGCGCGCCTCCAAAGTTTGTCCGGTTCCATCAGTTCTGGTTCACTCCATCTGCCAACGGAGGAGCTGGCGAGAGAGCATCCGCACAGAGCGTGGCCCTGGACAGTCTAGTCGGTACACCTCGCGAGCTCAGTCTGACAGCACATCAGCACACCGATCTCGTCTTCCTTGCATCGCTGAGCGCGTCGTCCGCGACCAAGGATGAGTCTATCCAGCGCGACATCCGGAAGCACTTCAGAGCGACGACCGAGGCAGAAGACAAGATTCGAGAGTCATCCTCCGCGTTCAGCTCCGACGAGCTCGTGTACTTACGCGATCGTGTGGATGCAGAGGACCTCAAGCGGGACCTGGTCGGGTGCCTAACCAAGGTCGAGCTGGCCTGGTTGCTGACCCGCATGGTGGAGGACTTTGGGTGGCGCAGTTACACCGCAGCCGAAGCAGTCGAGGCACTCCGGCTCGAATCAACATCGGCTCAGGCAGGCTCCGATACCGAGCGCAAGGGCAAGGCGACAAACATGGTGCTAGATCCTGCCGCAGGCTCGAGACGCTTCTGAGTCGAAGAATAGTTTGCCGGGCGTGCTTGCGGGGACGCAACGCAAGGCTGCGGGGATTCATGCGGGGGAAAATCATCCGAGCCTTAGCGAGCAGTTACGGTAACGAGCACGGACCAGGCAGCCCGGCCCGACGCCGACGATGGAGTGAGCCGCTTTCGAGACGTGGAGCGACTCTTGACCTGCTCATCCTGCCTGTCCTTGCGACCCAACAATATCAGCATCCCGCATTTCGACGCACAATACCATTTTGTCTCCCTTCCGCCGCATCATGCCATCTTCGCATTCTTTTGAGCTCGACCCAGAGTTCCTGCAAGCAGCGGGACCTGTCTTGGCTGCGTTTTCACAATTGCCAAAGCCCGCCGTCCACGATGTCGAGTCCAGACGGCAAGGCTTCGATGCAGTCCTCCAGCAAGCCGGGCAAATGATGCCCAAGCATGACGTGACTGTCAAGACGCACAAGATCAAAACGAGGGACGATGCCGAGATCGATGTCATCCAGGTTTCGCCCAAGCAGAGGAAGGAGAACGGCGCCGCCGTGCTCCACATCCACGGCGGCGGCATGATCTCGGGCTCCGCGCAGATCTACGTGGATACGGGCATCATCGGCGGCCTTTCGGACGCAAGCGGAGTCGACTTTTTCTCGGTAGACTATCGACTGGCGCCCGAGCATAACCTGGACGGCATCGTAAACGATTCGTTCGACGCTCTGCAATGGCTCTCCACCAATGCCGCATCCTTGGGCATCGACAACAAGCGCATTGGTCTCTTTGGTGACTCGGCTGGAGGCGGAATCGCTGCAGGCGTGGCGCTTCAGGCTCGCGACAGGCAGTTTTCGCCGCCACTGCAGAAGCAGATCCTCATCTACCCGATGCTGGATGATCGCAACCTCGTGCCAGACGAGAGGGTCGTTCCATTCGCTTTGTGGACATACGAGTCCAATGTGACAGGATGGTCGGCTCTTCTTGGAAAAGGAGTAGCGGGAACGGATCAAGTCGCCCAACTCGTTCGATACGCTGCGCCCGCTCGAGTGGAAGATCTCTCGAATCTTCCGGATACGTACATGGATGTCGGCCAGCTAGACATTTTCCTGCTAGAGGATCTCGACTTCGCCCGACGACTGCACCAGGCGGGGGTGCAAGTGGATCTGCAAGTCTACAAGGGGCTCCCTCACGCTTGGGAACTGGTCGCACCGCTTGAGTCAACATCGACGGGCAGGAAAGTCATGGCCGAGAGGATCCGAGCTATTCAGAGCCTCTGATCGTGCGCGATCGAGCCATGCATTGGTCACGAATCGCAGCATTTCGCCACAATGCGATGCGGTGTGTTTAGCGAAATGCAGAGATTCTCAGACCCCAGAAGGAAGGCGCCGAGCAATGAAATGCGGCTCGGAGGAGGCTCGAGCCACCGTCTTCATCACACGAGCGCGAGGCAGGGGTCATTTCGGCGAGTATCGACGATCCGGCCGTCGACGGCGTTGCAGTCCAACCGCGCGGGCCGTGCTCGCAGCAAAAGCCGATCGATGGGCTCAGTCCCAGCGATCTCATCCGAGTTGGTCTCTGCCCCGCACTCGGTCCCTTGAATCTAATGACAGTCGGCTAAACTAGACCTACCGCATCAGCACCATCTCCGGCGTGCTTGGACCTCTCGCTTGAGCGTCTGCTTCCATCGGCCAAGTGATATGCACGGTTGAACCTCTACTTTTCGCACTAGCTTCGATGAGCCGGGGTTCGCTGCTGTTGCCAAGGTGTAGCGTTCGAGGGCTCTTTCGCCATCCATCGCTGCTCGCCCAAACCCCTCGATCGCGCCCGACCTTGCGCCGTGAGCTGCGGTCCGGGCGCGATGGCTGCAACCGCTTCATTCGTGCTCGGTGCTGTCCACCATACCGGCACGTCTTAGGGCATACGGTGCACACAGGGGCTAGCTGGGTAACGGAATGCACCAAGTAGCAAGAGGCAGCGTTTCGAAGCTGACACTGTACGATCCAGACAAGCCGATGTCGACGAGAAGCGATATATAGCATGGGTCCAACGAGACCAGAAAGACGGTTTGCATCCATCCAACTCTCCTCATACATCTCTCTCATACGCCTCTCTAATACATCTCAACCACTCTCTCTATATCTCTACCGATCTCTTCCCTCCCAGTCTATCTATTCTAAACTCTCTCTACTCGAGCCTCACGATGAAGTTCGCCGCCTCTACCTTTGCTGCTCTCGTGGCCTTCGCTGCGCTGGCCTCGGCCTCGACTGTTGCCGAGCTCAAGGGCGAGATCAAGGCGATGGACACTTCGGTGGACGGTCTCAACCAGCACCTGCACGTCGAGAGCCTGAGCTACTTCAGTGCGCTTGCCATCCGCGAGGCTTCGCAGGATCTCACCTCCAAGATCAAGGCTTGCAGCACGAGCGTTGGCGAGCTCAAGGAGAAGCCGACCGACGCTGATGCCAAGGAGATGTTCACCTTCCTTGCCAAGACCGAGCTCAAGGTGCGCGCCGTCACGACGCGCATGGTTGCGCTCAAGGGCGAGTTCAAGAAGCTCGGCGTTGAAGGCCGTGCTGAAGCCAGCATCAGGGAGTTCAAGACCGCGACGAACAGCCTTGGCGAGCATCTGCTGCGCATCACACCTGCGCACGAGAAGGAGGAGGCCACGCAACTTGTGGCCAAGTTCAATGCCGATCTCACTGGCTGCGCTGCGGCCTTCTCGGGCAAGACAAGCGCCCACGCTGAAGGCAAGCTCGTCCGACGCAAGGCTCCTGGCAACGTCGGCGACGATGGCTTTGGCGCAAGCGGTCACGCTGGTGGTGCTGGCGCTGCGGCTGCTGGTGCTCACTTCGGTGGCTCTGGCGCTGCAGGTGCTGAAGGTCACGCTGGCGGCTCTGGCGGCGCTGGCGGTCACGTTCGTGGCTCTGGTGCCGCTGGCGCTGGCGGATACTTCGGCGGCTCTGGCGCTGCTGGAGCTGGTGCTGGCGGTCATGTTGGTGGCTCTGGCGCTGCTGGTGCTGGCGGATACTGGGGTGCCTCTGGCTCTGGCGCTGCTGGCGCTGGCGGACACGCTGGTGGTTCTGGCCAAGCTGGTGCTGGCGGTCATGTTGGTGGTTCTGGTGCTGCTGGCGCTGGCGCTCACGCTGGTGCTGGCGCTCATGCTGGTGCTGGCGCTCACGCTGGTGCTGGTGGCTCTGGCCACGCTGGTGCTGGCGGTCACGCTGGCGGATCTGGCTCCGCCGGTGGCTCTGGCCACGCTGGCGCTAGTGGTCACGCTGGTGGCTCTGGCTCCGCTGGTGCTGGCGGATACTACGGTGCCTCTGGCGCTGCAGATGCCGGCGGACACTTTGGCGGTGGTGCAGCTGGCGGTGCTGGCGGTAAGACCGGAGGTCGCGGCTCTGCAGACGCCGGCGGCAAGGTCGGTGGTGGCGCCGCGGGTGGTGCTACCGGCAAGTTCGGTGGAGGTGCAGCCGGCGGCGCTGGCGGCAAGATCGGTGGAGGAGTGGTGGGTGATGCTGTCGGCAAGATCGGCGGAGGAGTCTTGGGTGGTGCTGGTGGCAAGTTCGGTGGAGGTGCAGCGGGCGGCGCTGGTGGCAAGTTCGGCGGAGGCGCAGCTGGCGGTGCTGGCGGCAAGTTTGGTGGCGGTGGCGAGTTCGGTGGTGCTGCTGCGGGTGGCGCGGGTGGCAAGCTTGGCTTCAAGAAGCTTCGTGTTGCCGCTTAAGGCCATCATCAGCTGTACGCCTACCTGGCTCAACCAACTCCGGCTATGAAAGCCAGCATCCGCCTCGACGTCGTCGACGCCCATCGTTCCTTTTTATCGCAATGGCTTTGTTTGTTCCCTCGTTCCCTCACGGTCTAATCTGCATCTATCTCTTTCCTTCTCTATCCGCATTGTGTGACGGCCCAGATGGTCCGAGTTTGGCTGCTAAAATCTGAATCTGTCATGACCCACACTCGCTCGCCCGTGATGGTGACCATTCATGCCCAACGCGTGTCGATCAATTGTGTCATGCAGGGTCCCCGCCAAAGTCAGAAATCTGTCAACCCTGCGGAGTGTGCTTTTGGACGCGATTCTGGGTGGTAACCGTGCTTCCGGATGTGGAGGCTCCGCGATGACGTGCACTCAAAGCGATTCAGCACTTCGGGCAGATGATGTGACCGGGGTAGCCGGGGTGGCACCCGCTCGAGCCTGGAGCCTGTGCGGATCACGAGACCCCCGCCTTCGATGCTCTGTCACAGCCATCCATTCCAGCAACTACCATCATCTCTCTCACCCTCGTCGTCCTATCACGATCTCAACCACGATGTCTCTTCCTGTAAGTGCCGAGCTGCCGCAGCTATGAAAGCTGAGTTGACATATGAGGTTGGTCAAGATCCTGATACCATTCGCTGTCTCCTTGCGAACTCCGTCCACCAGGTTCGATACTCTCTTCCTCAGCGACCTGCCGTCGTGAGCGCGGTGGCCATCGCTGCCTGGTACTTTGGGCGCGAGAACCCCAACTTTGCCAACATCTTTGGCGGCACGGCCAACCTGGACAAGTGGGCGCACCTCATCGCTCGCATCCACGTCGCCGAAGCCGGTGCCATGCTCCTCTACACGCTCTACCGCGGCGCCGACCTGGTGACCTCGGTCAAGTGGACGCTCACCCAGCTCGTCATCGGCTTCCCTGCCTATTTCCACTTCAAGAAGATCAACAACTAGTCGCCAGTGGCCTTCTTTGTCATTCAGCTGTCGGTGATTTGCCGCATATTGCGGGCATACATCAGTGACTTTGGGGAGGGGAGGCTGTCACTCGGCATCCATCCACTCTCCGCCTGCGTCATGCAATGTTGATCACATGCCATTGATTTCCATGCCAGATTTTGCCGTTGCCAATTTATTATAGGAATCTCTGTTTCCAATTTTTTGTGAATCCACGCCCTCTACGATTCCTCCCGCACTGTGAGTGCGGGGTTAACCTTGGCGCGGAAGGTTGAGCGGCCCAGTGCGAAACGCGAGTCTGTCCAGTTCGCATCATCGCCCTTGCGCCGCCGGCTTTAAGCGCCAGCTCGTATTGAGCTGGAGACCGCCATATTTCACAGGCCTGAAGCGTGGAGACAAGAAGAAAGATTGGCATTTGTCGAGGAGTTTGGAGCGTCCTTCAGAAAGGACCAACGTCAAACATCTACAAAAGATCCAACAATCTGATAGAAGCAGAAGCAAATTAGAGGAAGGCAGGCGAGGATCGCGATGCCAGAGTCCAAAGAAGCTAGACCTTGAGGACATTGACCGTTTGGCCAATGCTGTGGGCACCGCTCGAAGCAACGGCAAAGTAGTACCAGAATCCAGGTGTGACAACGCCATTGTCGTTGGGTAGGCGGAGCGTGACAGTGTTGCCCGAAGTCGATTTCACGGTCAGAGGGATGCGGCGTTGATCAGTGTTGACCGAGTGCGTGGACGATCCCATTCGAATCAGCACGTGGCTGAGACCGGAAGCGCTGTTGAGCGTCACGGTGAGCGTGCCGCCCGGGTTGACACGGATCTGGTTACCGTTCTGCTGGCTCGACGCGAGCTTGGTGATCTGAGGGCGAGCAGCAGCATTGCCGCTGGCGTCAAACAGGTACGAAGGACTGTAGAACTGCATGTCGGGATGATTGCCGCCTTGGCAGTTGCCACCCACGTAGCACAGGCCACCGCCGCCGCTCATCACGCGTCCGTCGGGCATTAGCAGCAACGTCGAGTGATAGTTGCGCGGCACCGCAATCGGCGCAACCAGAGTGTAGGCGTTGGTGGCAGGATCCCAGATTTCTGCCTGCATGACGCTGTCCGTGTCTTGGAAGCCCTTACCATACGTCTGACCGCCAACGATGAACACCTTGCCGTTCGGAAGAACCACCGCATTGGCGTACATCCTTCCGTAGTTCATGTTGGGCAGCGTCTGGACGGCAGGCGCGGTGTTGACGCCCTTGATCGTGATCTTGTGCGTAGCTGTGAGCCCATCGCTGTCACTGTAGCTCTGCGAGCCACCGGCGGAGAAGATGACACCGTTGTCATACATGACAGTCACACCGCACATCTGGTCATTGTTAGCGTTGCGCGTACCGGCGCCTCGCACGCCGCCTTGCCCCGAGGTGCTGTACCAGTTCATCTGCTTGCTCGGTCCGGCTTGCAGCACAGAGCCGCCCGTCCAGGAATACAGCCAAGCGTGATTATCGGTACGCCAGGGACCTCCATTGTCGTAGGTTGTGAGCATGTTGCTGACTTTGGCACCGGTAAGCGCAGACCAGGTGTTGGAAGCAGGATCGTAGACCTCGCCATCTTTGAGGGGGACTTCCGTGCCTCCGATACCTCCAGTGAACGAGCCACCGATCGTGAAACCCCTTCCATCGGAGAGCGTGACCGAGCTCTGGTAGCCACGTCCCCTGGTCATGTTACCAGAACGGGTGAAGGTGTTGGCAAAAGGATCGTACATGGTGGTAGCCTGGTCGGTGTTTCCTCCATTGATGTTCAGGCGACCGTCAGCCAGGGCGTTGAGACCTGGGCAGAATTGGTCGTGCTGGGTGTTGGCAACGACGAACTCGGTCTGCGTGTTGGCATTGAGGTCCCAGCTCATGTACGCGGTCTGGTGCTGTGCGGCACCGCCAAAGGTGTATCCGCTCCAGGAGGCGAAAGCGAAGAACTTGCTGACCACGGGGTAAGCTGGGATCATGTACGCCGCTACAGGGATGAGGTCGAGCGAGATGACCTTGCTCCACAGGCCATTCTTGGCTACAGTGTTCGGAGCAGAGTAGGAAGCATCGGTCATGACGAAAGAGTCGTATGCGCCATTCTGCTGCCAGGTAGGCTGGTAAGGAGCGCCTTTCGAGTTGCACATCTTGGCAGCAGGGTCCCATACACCGTAAAAGCAGCCAGCGGTCTGACTACACCACTCGATGCACGAGTTCCTGTCTGGCTGAGCCACCCACTGCAAATTGTTGACGTGGTAGTCAGACTGCGGGCATACGTTGAACGCCACGTTGTTCTTCGAAGTGTAGGTGGAGCCAGCGTTAGGGCAGTTGCCAGTAATCGCAGCGCCGTTGGTTGGCTGGTAGTTGGGATTGCCTCCCGAGCCACCGGATCCAGAGGAGCCCCCGGTGGAAGCGCTGCTGGCGTAGACAGCAGTGTAGTAGTTGCTCTGTTTCATGTTCGGAGAGGCCGGGGAGCCTTTGAGGAAGCACGCGCCGGTAGGCGGTTCGTACACAGCGTACTTGCATCCTTGCGTCTGAGAGCAGTATTCGGCGCAGCTCTTGTCATCGTAGACTTGCTTGTTGGCTACATTGTCCACATTGAAGTCGGCCCAGGGGCACACGGTGAAGGTGGCGCCATTCGACGTTGTCACCTGCTTCTGACCACCCAAACAGCCGTTGGTAAGCTGCTGGCCGTTGTTCAGGGTGTAGAGCGAGGCCATGGTTGTGTAGTAGTTGTCGGCCTTCCAGTTCGGGTTGTTGGTCTGAACCTTGAGATGACAATATCCAGTGGGCTCCCAAACGGTGTACTTGCAACCCTGCGTACTTGTGCATGCATCGGCACAGGCGGCTTGGCTTGCGGCCTTGATGGTGTTGGCATTGTCAACGTTATAGTCGGACTGAGGGCAGATGCCCCAAACGGCATTGTTCTTGCCGAGAAGGGTGGTCTGGTTGAAGGGGCAGCTTCCGGTGATCTGCTGACCTTGCTGCACCTGATATACGGCCGTGATGGTCGAGTAATAGTTGCTGACCTTCCAGTTGGGATTCGCCGACGAAGCTTTCACGTGGCAGCCGCCGTTGGGCTCGTACACGACGTACTTGCAGTTCGGGGTCTTGTTGCAAGTTTCGGCGCATGCCTGAGGAGAGGCAGCCTTGGTGTCGAGGATGTTGTCGACGTTGAAGTCGGTGTTCGGGCAGATGCTGTAGACGACGTTGTTGAAGACGTACGACTGCTCGCCGCTGGGGCAGCCGCCTGTGACAGGCTGGCCATTTGCGGGCGCAACTCCGACTGCAGGTGCAGGTACTGCGACGACCTTACTGGCAAACGTAGCGATCAGCGCACACGCGCCAAGGTACGCACTCATAGCGCGAGATGTGGCTGAAAACGGCCGCATTGGACGTGCGGCTGTCGATTTGCAAGGTAGTGTGGAGGGACGAGGCTGGTGGAGAACGAACCAATCGATGGGAAGGGATTGCGACCTCGAAATCAAGTCTGCTCATACTTATGTGGTCTTTGGCGACCGGATGTCGAGAGGGACGATTGCTGCCCGCCAGTGCGCACCGGTCCTGTCAAGGAGCATCGCTAGAGCCCAGAACCAGGCGGAAGAGCATGAATGTGCCTTAGAGCATAAACGCAGAGGGACAATTTCAGCCAGCGTGGGGAGAGGGCTGTTCCGCCATTCCGTCGGCGCTCGCATGATAGCCTTGCCCTACGAGTCCAGTCCGTGAGTGCTTCGTTCATCCGATAGGGCGGCCGTACGCAGATCCAGAGATTGCATGCAGGCCCGGAAATTCGGATCGAGGATGGTGGTATCACGCGGTGTTCCGATGAGCAGCCGAGTGCCTCGCCGCGGACAGAACAAAAGCGAACGGGCTTCATAGATTCAAGGTACTGGGGGTGTCAGAGCCTTGTGAGCGGCAGGCAGAGCTCTATACGAGATGAGTGTCCAGAACATGGGCTGGACGGGTGCGCAGCGATTTGCATCTGAGACATGCATGCAGTTGGGAAGAAAACTCAGGAGCAAGGCTTCGCTTGGGCTAACCGACCGGGAGAGCATCATGCTACTGTAGCCGACAGACCCTGAGACCGGATACTGAAGCTTGCAGTACTCGACTTACTGTAGAGGGCTTGACGGGGAGCCGAGAGAATGTACTTGTGGAACAAATTGGTTAGGCGGGGCGTTTGTTTGCGAAGCTGCGTGGCAGCATTACAGACAGATCTAATCTGTTGTTGTATTGCATGCGTGCAAGACTTTACGACGGGATTCCGGTCGGGAAAGCGAATTGCCGAGCCTTACGTGCAGTGAGACACAATGATTTTAGCGTTCCTAGAACCCCCTCCCGCCTGCGATGCTCTCGGCGCGATGACCCTCTGCTCGAGATGAAACCTCTGCACCAGCCGGACAGGCATACAAACAAACAATGGGCAAGATGCGAGACAGCATGGAACCTCCGCAGCGGTCGCCCTACCTCGATGGCTCGCATCACTTTGCCCACGGCTGAAGGAGCGGTGCAAGGAAGCGCAGTGCAGAATCGCCCTTGTGGCAGATCGCTTTCAGCTCGGTAAGCTCATATGAGAATTCGCATCTTCGCTTCCACGCAGGTCGAAACAATGAAAGCAGACGAACGTTCCCATGACTAGCGGCAGAATGGATATCAGTTCTACATCTGGAGTCGTTGACGAACACTCGACTCGACGGTAACCTAGGCATCGCGTGTAGAGAGCGAAGCACCAAAATGCCCGGCATCGTGCTTGTCCTGCAGGGAAGCGTTGGACTCTACGTCTTGGTCCTTAGTCGCGACGTGAAACGCCTGCACGTCCGCCGTTTGGCCGTTGAGCGTATCTTGGGCCCTCTCGGCTACGACGCGTTTGAATTCGCGGTCCTTGCGGAAGGCGGTACCCTTGATGTTGAAGAGGATGTCCATGTCTTCGAGTTGCACACCCTTGGTCTCTGGCATGAGGAAGAGTGTAAAGAAGAAGGAGAAGGTGGTCCAGGCCGCAAAGAAGATGAAGACGTAGCCTTTGATGCTGACGACCATGTAGGGGAGCGAGTAGACAATGATGAACTGCGCCAACCACTGCATGCAGGTGGTCATCGTCATGCAGAGCATGCGGATCCTTGCGGGGAAGACTTCTGCGCAGAACATGAATGGGATTCCGTTCCACGACATGGCGTACCAGAACGTGTACCAGTAGATGGCGGCAAGGGCCATGGAGGAGCCTGCATCGCGCGGAGGCGTCTTGGTGAAGCTGTGGGAGACGTTTGTGTAGATGCCGAGATAGAGCATGCCCGATGCGGCGCCGAGAGATCCGATGAGCAGCGCCTTTCTCCTGCCAAGCGTATCTACGAAGAAGGACATGAAGATGAGCGTGACAAAGGCCTTTTCCAATCCATACACGCCTGTGGCTAGGAGCGAGACCGAGGTTCCCTTGAAGCCGACGTTGCGGATGAGCGTGGCGCTGTAGTAGTTCAAAGCGTTGATGCCCGAAAAGTTCTGAAGGAGCATGACGGCGAAGCCGAGCAAGAGTCTCGAGCGGTTGTTGGCGCCGAACGCCTCGCCGAGCTTGCTGGCGAACGAGTCCTTGTGACCTGTGGCATGCTCGGATTGGATCTGGTCCTTGATCTGCTGAATCTCAAATTGGATGTAGGGATGATCTTGGGGCAGATTGCGAAGGTAGCAGAGGTTGCGGATGCCCTCCTCTTCTCGACCCTTGTTGATGAGCCAGCGTGGAGCTTCGGGCTGGAAGAACATGAGTACGGCGAGCAGGGTGCCTGGCAGGATTTGGAATGCGACGGGGATCCTCCACTGGGTGTTGGAGTGGGGGCTGACGTGCTTGTTGACGCCATAGTTGATCCAGAAGCCAGTGACTTGGAAGGCCTGGTAGACGCACTCGAGGAGGCCAACCATCTTTCCGCGGATCGCGGGAGGCGAGTTGAGCGACACGTATGCCGGGCCGAGCAGGTAGGCGTTGCCGATGGCGAGGCCGGTGAGCGCCCTGCCGGCGTAGATCATGGCGAGCTGACCGGTGCTGACGGTCTGGAGGATGGAACCGAGGACAAAGAGGAAGGATGCGAGGAAGAAGCAGTAGCGCATGCCGAAGCGCTCCACGAGGGGATAAGTGGAAAGGGACCCGAAGAAGCAGCCAGCCTGGAAGGTGGAAACGATGTGGCTCGAGAGGGCTGCGAGCTTCAAGGCACCGAGCGAGTCGGAGAGGCCAAAGGTATGCTTAAAAGATGGCAAAGAGAGGGTGCCGCCCAAGAAGCTCGAGTCGTACCCGAACATGCCCGCGCTCATGGACGCCGAGAGCATCATGATCCAGATCCTCTTGTTGTAGACCTCGGGAGGAGCCGGGTAGGGCGAGGTGTCGTGTTGTCTGAAAAAGTTCCGCATGGTGACCGAGGTAGTAACTTTTGTCACGATGCAAGTGGCCTTGGGGAGAGACAGGGGAGCGACGCACACAGTGAGGTGATCCCGTGCTGCCAAATGGTCCAGTGAGCTTTCTTTTGGGGAAGAAGGGCAGGGATGCAAGACAGCGTCTGGGACCAGCTGGATTTATACAGCGAGAGGGGGCGACACGGCGAGCGTTCTCGTGGCAAAGGAGGTTGGCAGCTCAGGTGCCCGAAATGGTCTGCATGTGCTTCAAAGGATGGGTGTGTCCTGTAAGGTACCGTCAGACATCATGTGAGCACAGTTGGCTAGATGGAGTTATGTCGATGAGCGACGCTTCCGAGCATTGCGGGGTATTGACATGCACGAGCAACGCGGGGTCCGTCGTGGGGTCCGACGGGCCTCCAAACGTGGGGTTTCGGCGTGGGGTTTGGCGTGGGTGTCGCTGCGTAGCCGCTCGCCGCGCCGCTTTCCCGCTCCGTCGGCCAACTGGGATGGCTTCGGAAGGAACCGAATTCGCCACGCCACAGAGCATCGGGAGGGGCCGAACGCAAGGCCGAAAATCGGTTCGAACCGATGGCAGTCGTTCGGTCTGTTCCGATTCTACCGACACTCGACCGGGCCGAGCAATTCGCCGTTGACGCCCCACTTGCCACTCCCTCGCTGAGTCGACGCTCTCTCCCACATTTCCAGGGTCCACAGACCGTGCTCTGCCATCATGGCCACTGTGCCACATGACATCCTGTGCCGGCGCGCGCCTTGTCGGCTCGGACCGATGCTCACCAAGCCACGGTCCTTCTATCCGACTCGTTCCATGCGACCGTCACACACGATCGCACCCTTTATAATCACTCCAGACGTCTGCGGATCTCGTCCGCTGTCCAACTTTCAATCATTACCATTGACAGGATCATCAAAGGCAACTCGGCTCGCCGCACTCCCTCAACCATGGTCGCTTTGGAAGTTGTTTCTAGCGTCGAGGCGCTGCCCGAAACCAAGACGCTCAAGAGGGGAATCTACGTTCCCGTCCTCACCTTTTTCACGGGCGAGCATGGAGCCGTCCTCGACCTCGAGGCTTTCGAAAAGCACATCGCCTACGTCGCCACCAGCGGCGTTGCAGGCATCGTAGCTCTCGGATCCACCGGCGAGGCGGTCTCGCTCACCGACGACGAGAAGGTCACCGTGAGTCTATTCGTCGCAAGCTGCACACAGACGTGATCTGCATACTGAGTCTGTTCAGTTCCTCGCTGTGCCGTCCCCCAACAGCTCGTTCGCTCGACACGGAAAGCCATGAATGCTTGCGGATGCTCTGACATGCCCCTCATCGCCGGAGCAGGTGGCCACTCGGTCGTCACTGCCCGCGCAAGCCTCGCGGCAATGGCAAGTGCTGGTGCCTCCCACGCTTTGGTCCTTCCCTCTTCGTACTACCCCAACCAGCTTGGCGCTCCTGCAGCGCTCGACTTCTACACGGCCATCGCCGATTCCTCGCCCATCCCCATCCTCATCTACTCCTATCCCGGCGTCTGCTCCGGCATCAACCTGAGCTCCGATGTCACCCGCAAGCTCTCGCACCATCCCCGTATCCGCGGCGTTAAGCACACCGATCACGACATCGGCAAGATGGCCAGGAACTGCGCCTTGCCTGCAGCCGCCGGCGATGGCGTCCACTTTTTTGTCCTCGGCGGCGCAAGCGACTACTTGATCGGCGCCTTGGCGGTAGGCGCACACGGCACCATTACCGGCATGGGAAACATTGCACCTAGAGCCGTCGTTCAGCTCCAACGCCTCTTCGATCAAGGTCGTCATCCAGAAGCTACCGAGCTTCAGCACATCGTCTCGCTCGCAGAGTGGGAGCTCGGTAAAGGTGGCGTACCCATGCACAAGGCACTCGTAGACTCTTTCCACGGGTATGGCGGCCTTCCGCGCGCACCCCTGCAGCCATCGCCCAAGGAAACCGTGCAGCAAGCAGTCACCGCCTTCCATCGTCTCATGCAAGTCGAGCAAGAGCTTGCCAAATCAACATAGCTCTCTCCGTCACTGCACTCTCGCGCGTCGTCATCATCACAGTTACTCGCCTCGATGCCTCTTAAGATGGACCAGTACTTGCAATCGAGAGCCTCTCTTCTGACACAGTCCCGACTAGCAGACATGCGTGATGCAATGTGTTTTGTGCTGCATTTCATGAATCGGATGCAACCAGATCCATGTTGAGATCAAACGCTCCCGGAGCAAGCAGGTCGGCGTTTTCGCCAAACAAAAGTCGCAGAGGATCGTCAGCGTCGAACCAGAGGTCCAAGTCGTCCGCCTCGGGCCACCGGACCTCCAAAAGGTCCTGCAGACTGCTCGCCGCCGGACTGATGTACGGGTCCATGTGTTGACCCGATGTCTCGCCTGCCGCTGCCCAGCTGGGCCCGTCGTTGATGATCGCATTGTTGACCGATCCCGAATCGGCACCTCGCTCCCCCGCGCAAGGTCGCGCATTCCTTCTCGGCCGCTTCGCAGGCTTTGTCGCTTCGACTTCAGTGGCAGCGGCCTTCCGATGCCGGAAGTCGCTCCGTTGAGGGATGGCCAATCGAGCCTTCTTGGCTGCGTCAACCACCTTGGCCGACAGATACCGAGCCAACGACACACCTTGCGTTGCCAGTCTATCCAAGGAGGCCAGGGCAGAAGCAACAAGCTCCGTTTCCCGCTTCTCTCCTCCTGTTTGCCTTCCTGTGCCGCGCTCACCGCCAGCGGCTCTCCGCCTTTGCGATTTGTCGGGACCGAGTCCGCTCTCAAGAAGTCCGATTCGAGCCGAACATGCTTGCGCCAACGCCATCACCAGATAGTCGGGCACGTAGGTCAGCATTCCCTCTTCATCTTGCGCGTGCAGCCGGACAATGGCTTCCGAAGATCGCAAAATGGCTTGATGGTAGATGGAGCGGAATCGCGAAGCTTTCGAGCCTGTCTCCCGCCCGCTGACGAGGTCTTGAGCCCGTGATCTTGCGATAGAGGTGCGATCCGCTATGTCGTTGAGGCGTAAGGCGAAACTTGGCAGGCACAGGCGTACATGCCATCGGTACAGAGCAGCACTGGCGTTAGCGACGGGCGATTGCAGGCCCTCGTCCCACTGTGCTTCGCACATCTGAAGGCTTTGGCTGAGTTCCTGGTACCGCGTCCATATCGAGTCTACATCGATCCATGAACTATCGTCCGCCTCATGCGTCTTGTTGCTGCGGAAATTGAGCTGAGACGAGGCATCCGCAACCCAATCCAGCAACCTCCGCGAGATCTGGGCAAGCTCGCCCTGCGCAGCCACGAAAGCGTCGGGTCCAATGTCGATGCCTTTGAAAAGGTGGTCCTGTTTCAGACTCGCAATGATGTGGGCGCAAAGATCCAAGTTCTCCTTGGGCGAGAACGGGCGGCCGAATCCAAGCGAGGGGAAGCAATCCGAGGCGCACAACAGCAGCCAGGTCCGCCGCGAGGAAAGGAAGTCCCTTCCGAAACTGTGCGAAGAAGTGACCGTCTTCTCGACGCCAAGGCGCTTGGCCAGTCGAAAGGCATGGCCGGACAGAATCCACGGGTCCGAGCCTTGACCGATGGGACGTAAGCCCCAGGCATGGAGAAACAGAACTGCCTGAACATCGCTTAGACGGAAGCGGGATCGCAGCAGCGTCTGTCCCAGCAGAACTTCCGTCATCTGGGTGAGACTGTCCGATAATCCGGTCGTGCCGCCTGCTTCGGCGAGGCGGCAGGTGCGCAGAGCGTCGAATCGCAGACCGATCGCAAGGATCACCGTGAGCAAAAAGGGAGATTCTTCTCGCATCCGAGCAATCTTGTTGCTGGCCCCGGCGTCCAGGACGGGGAGGAAAGGATGACAGTGCTCCAGAAACCAATCGAGAAGCCATGCTGCAAGGTCGTTGCTGATCAAGCCTCTCGATATCGGGTCCGCTGCCCGTAGATCCGCTGCCAGATACGCTGATGCGGGTGCCTTCTCCGAGGCGCGCTGAACACGAGCAAGCTCGATTCGCACGGTGTCGAGTTCCGAACGATCTTCAATGCCCGAGTCGGCGGGCTGTCGTGGATCATTGCCATTCACCGTTGCGCTTTGGTATGGCTGTACAAGTTCAGGACTCGAGCCGCGCGACGGCAGGTTGGACTCGTCGGCGCCCTTCTCCATCATGTCGGTAAACGGCGCTCTGACGCTCTCGTGCATGGCTGCGGACCGCAAAGGTGGCTGATCATGATCCCCACCAGCTGAGAGCGGATCTGCATTGAACGCAATGCCCACTCTCGCTTCGACCGCTTCCAAGCGACTGACGACACCCTTTAGATCTGCTTGCAGCCGCCGCACAAAGCGTGGATCGATGGGCACTTCCCGGCCGTTCGACTCTGGAACCGGTGAGATCTGTCCATGGGCAGGCTTGGTCTGAGCTGTTGCCGAGCTTAGTCGAAGGAGGGTATGTGCATGCTCATCGCGTGAAGAGAGACGCCGCCGCGTGCGTTCGAGAGGATCGGCGCATGGCACGTTGGCACGGATGCAGCGAGAGCATGGGATGAGGCCATCACACCGCAGCTTTTGCGATCTACACCGTGTGCATGCCACTCGCGCACGGTGCGGCTTCTTGCGACTGCCGTCTTCTTGGACCAACGAGGCACTGCCACCGGGACTGTCCATCGTAGCGCACGCTACTGCTCATTGCAGAGGCGTTTGCTGTCGCGTTGGCTACGCGAGTCGTGGTGGAATGATGGGGTTGCTTCGTGCGTTTGATGCGCAGTCTGATGAGCTTGCTTGTTGCGGACCTCGTCTCAGGGTCCGCGCGGCTTTCCCCGCACTTTCATCCGCTGTCATGTGCAGCCTCGAAAGAAAATCGACGTGAAATTCGACTCGAAATTCGACACCAAAATCGAATGGAGGGGTTTATATGACTATCTGCCGGCCGGTCGAAAATCATACCCCCTTTTTGTGTGCTGGGAACCTCAAGCAGTAGCCAAAGATGTATATTAGTTACAAAGATTGGTAGATTCTACCACTTATTGCAATTTTCCGAGCCATCAAAGTTTGACCTTGTTGAGTGCAACATGAGGTTGGAGAGGAGGCTGTGTATGCCCACTAGGAGCATCAAGGGTTAGGGTTAGGGTTACAAGGCAAACCCCGGGTAGGGGCAACTGTCAAACATGCCACTTTCTATGCATAATATGATAGTACAAGATGCGTATAGCAATAGTCATTAAGTGACCCTACGCTTGTTCATTAAGAAAATGGGGCGTTTTTTTTTGGCCAAAGTAGGGTCGGAGGGTAGGGTCAGGGTAGGGTCGGAGAACTTTTTTTGAATTCTGGGGCATCCAATGGTGCACAGATGTGTGAAATCACAAGGAATGCGTGCATGCAAAGTTGCAGGGAGTGCAGAACAGATATGGCAGAGTAGGGTCAGAAGA